>NW_018735660.1:0-24232 GCF_002204515.2 Aedes aegypti | reverse complement strand
TGCAAAAAGTCCCGTAATCCGGGGGATTCAGCGGGGCTTAACATTGATCGGAATAACTCACTTCGTTTAACTTTTTAAAGTTCATATTCATTCAGACTCTGGGGGTCCCAGACTTAGCCTAGCGGAAACGCGCAGCTATTCAGCAAGACCAAGCTGAGGGTCGTGGGTTCGAATGCCACGGGTCGAGGATCTTTTCGGGTTTGGAAATTTCTCGACTTCCCTGGGCATGAGTATGTTCGTACCTCAAAAATGGTCAATTGGCAAAGAAAGCTCTCAGTTAAAACTGTTGGAAGTGCTCATAAGAACACTAGTGAGAAGCGGGCATCTGTCCCAAAGTAGGACGTAACGCCAGAAAGAAGTAAGAAAAATCATCAGACACATTCCAATGCATGATTGCGCTTCTTCTATATTCATAAAGCTAATGAAAATTATGATTCTGCGAAAATTGCGTTGACTTCAGCGTAAATTTGTCAACCTTTGTTCGAAACAACGATTCAATTATTAGGGATGAAACTGCAAAGATTCATGTCTCACATAAAGTTCTGCAAGCAATATGAGAAAACCATGAAAAAATGCGATTCTTATTAAAAATGCCATCGCCAAATACGATTCCGTTGTCAAATTTGCATTAAGAATGTTGAATTAGGCAACAATAATGAAATGTAAGGAAGGTTTGGAATGTTAGAAATTTCTTAGGAAATTGTCTAATCTTTAAGGTGATTATAAAACGAAGCAAACTTTGAATTTTCAAGGGCACAAGACGGAGAGTATCTTGACAACCAGTTGCGCGTTTGAAAACCAATCAAATTGCTTGCTTGCGGGTGGTGACCAGATGGGATAATTTTCGACGCGGCGCGATGTTGAACTCAAGCTTGTTGCTCTTTGAAAAATTTTGAGGGTGGCTTCGTTCTATAATCACCTTAAGCGTATTCCGTGGTTCGAGGATTGTTTTAATTTTAAAATAACTTAAAAAATCAAATAGAGTCTGGTTGATTCTTTCGACCTTGAACACTTGCCTTCCTACGGGGGCGAGCGCGGAGGCAGGATCAAACATGTTTCGCGCGCGGAGTCTAGTAAGTGAAAAAGTGGCGTGATCGGTTGTTCGGTTAGAGTAAGTGAAAAGTGCCGCGATCGGTTAGTTAATGTTGATCTTTCGACCTTGACGCTTGCTCCACGCGGGTTAGCGACGAAGGGCAGGATCAAACATGTCGCGGGTCGCGTCTTAGTAAGTGAAAAAAGTGGTTCGGTTTAGTTCTTTTTTGAATCCTTTGCACCTTGACGCTTGCTGCTGGGCAGTCGTTCAAGAAAGTCAAGTTTTTTTTATCCTTTTTCGGTCGCGCGCCTTTTTTTCTGATGCTTTATATATAGCCGAGGCAAACGAGTGCAGGCTGAGATGGATTGTGGCTGCACAGTGAAGGATTAAGGATTCAATTGGTAAGCTCGTTTCATGCTACTATTTCTAATCTATAAAATATGATATGAACTGCACATTTATCGTTACAATTGTGGGACGTAAATATGAATTTTCAAACAATATGATTGTTCGTCCACTGTGAGTGTCGACACCAAACTCTGATTCATGAATATTTATGTTTCACATTTTTTTTTTTATTTTCAGAACCACCCCTTTTACCTTATTTTTGTAATTAAAAAAAACTTTGAATGGTTCGACACTTACAAGTGTAGACTGCGAAAGTTCACTTTATTCAACAAACTTTGGATTGGTGTGGAGAGTTTCTATGATGTTTCCAACCAATCAAGTTTTTTGTTTCTTTCCAAATAAGTAAATATAATAAACACTGCTTTCGTCCTGACAGCTGTAGGAATGTTACATTTAGGGTATTTGTTCAACAAAACAAAAAAATTAAAAAAATTTGAATGGTTCGTCACCTCAAGTGTCGGCATAATTTTTCCACTACAGTAGAAATGTTCATATCCAAATGAAAATTTTATATTACAAAAAAAAAAAAAAAAAAAAAAAAAAAAAAAAAAAAAAAAAAAAAATATAAGCATGTATATATCTTCACAAATCATTATTTTATCATTGGTGCTAAGTCGCTTATCAAGTGAATCCTGTGGACCCAACGATCCTTCGCCATTAACAAACATCCCTTCCCAGTAACCTTGTTGGAGATGCAGAGACAACACGGTCTCCAAATAGCAAAGGTAACACAACTAACATTCCTTCCCCCCAATCCCACCTGCTTGCAAGGACGTGGCCGGCGCCGTTATTGACCCTGTTATAAATAGAGGCACTGAATTATGCCACATTGAGAAGATGTATGGCCAATCCCAGCCAAACTTCTAGTTTGATTCTTTTGTGCATTTCACTGACTTCGGTCAATCACGGAATAGCAACATTGATATTGTGTAGTCAGTCAAGTTAAGCTAAGCTAAGCTTAAAATAACGTTAAAAAATCAAATAACTTTGTAAAGAGTTTGGCCTTCATATTCGCTTTAGAAGCGTGATTAAAGTAAGTAACGACATTTGCATTATTACGAACGTTTTTTGCATAGATTGATAAATGTTACCTCATATCAGCTAATAAAAAAAATATTCTAAAAAATTTTAAACGTGCTTGAAATCTTTCAAAAACAAAATACATATATAGTCACGAGCTATAGGCAGGGTGGAAAAGATCATGCCGTTTTACGCAAAATGAACCAATATAAGCAGGATCCACCTCACACGCCAAAAACCACAGCGACGATTTGTCACAGATTCTTGCATCGGAGAACCAGAACAAAGCAAATGTAAAAATAGCGTGATTGCTGGATGAGCGCAGAGTTCTGCTCACAGCCCTTCTTTTTTTCGTTCATAGCTATTTTTTGTAAATAAATTGATGGATTAGATTATAATAGATAATTACAAACTAATGTACGACAGTTATTGAGAAATGACCGATATGTGGTGTATTGTAGAAATATCACAGGAATCAGACGGCGTGATTGCATGTCAAAATAAAATGATGCGATGCCCTTTACATATATGTGTTTCGGCGATCGTTGAGCCAAAAGAAAGCAAAACGCAACGCACAAAAATGAACCACCGATGCGGTGGCATTTTTTCTTGGTGGCATGAACAGACTCTGTTCACCGTTTACAGCACTGGCTAATAGGTGCCAGTACTTGTTTTTAAAAATATAAACTTACAGCATTTGGATTTTTTCAAATGAAAAATAAGATATATATCAAAAAAACCCGGATTACGGTAACCCAAGTTTGACAGATTCGCAGTACACTTTCACGTATTCAAGAAAATTTGCTCTATTTATGTCCATAAATTTTTGGACAACTGCAAACGACATGGAGGTCTTTATGTTGTCTTTTGGATTAAACCGAATAGTCCATTTTTACGAGACGTTTCGGAACAGCTGATCGGCTCATTTTAATTAAATGAAAATTTTGACATTGAGGCGTGTCGTAACGTGTGAAAGTAACAGCAAAATTAGCAGTGTTAGAATGAGGGATTACTTTTTCGGAGGGGTCGACGAGTTCGTTCTACCTTGGATCCTTTGTTGACGGCTGACAATAACGTTAGCTTGAAATACGGAGGCGCATCATCAGCACAACATTGGAAGTCGGCGTTTCTACTATGCCTCCAGGAAGAAGCTGCCGTCAAAAAAGATTTCAGCCCGCACCAAAGGTACCATGTACAACCGCTTCATGAGGCCGTTTAGTCCTCTACGGGCCATGAAACGTTGGACGATGCTCGAGGAGGACCTGCAAGCACTTGGATTCTTTTGAACGTCGGTGCTTAGGACGATCTTCGCGGTGTGCAGGAGAACGGTGTGTGGCCGACGAAGGATGACCACGAGCTCGCCCAAACACTTACGGCGAACCCAGTATCCAGAAAGATGGCCAAAGCTGGAAGGCATTTACGATGGCAGGGCATGTTGCAAGAATGCCGGAAAGCAACCCTGCAAAAATTGGTGTCGTTTCGGATCGGTTGGTACAAGAAGGCATGGAGCGCAGCGAGCTAGGTGGGCGGATCGTGCGTATCGATTTGGCGAGCGTGGGGCAGACCGAGGATGGAGAGATCGGCCAGTGTAGATCTTAACTTAAAAATTATCGTGAAGTTGCTCTTTTTCCAGCTACATTTTGACCTCAAAGCCATATACTCAAAATTTACAGTTGTGAACGGAATTAGGACACTTAACGTAATTAAACTGAATTTGCTGGACTTAGTTGTTTATCATTTATTTATGCACGTTTTTCGAAAAGTTAATTATCTAAAACTACCCGTTCATATATACGGACTCGCTTGAAAAAGTATGCCAACATTCAGGGAAGATGATAGCCGAACAGTTTAGCACACGCTCAAAAACAAGAACATTCATGATGGCTATGTTCTCGAGATGCTGATGATCTAATAATGTGATTCTTCAAATAAAGTGTTTAAACAGACAGGACATCCGAAAAGTTTGGAAATTTTGCTGTAAGGTGGAATTTTACTTTTGCAGTCATTTAACATAAAGTTTGTCTCAGAGGGTTGTTCAAAGACAAAAGTTAGTAACCAGAGAGACTTTTTAATTGTTTAATTCGAAAACGTAAGTCGTGGAAAGTTGATGTGTTCTTGCAAATTTGTGTGACTTCTGAAATTGCACAACTTTGGTGGAACAGACTTTCCACGACTAAGTTTTCGAAATTAAATTAAAAAGTCTCTCTTTACTTACTTTTTCTTTGAACCACCCCTCTGAAACTCTGTGTAAAATGACTGCAATGTAATAATTCCCTTACAGGCAAAACTTCAAGTTATTTGTAGTTCATCATTCCAAAATTTCAAGCCAATTCGCGACAACCAGAAGATGAGATACAGCACCCCAAAACTTGGGCATTTTGTATGGAAAAACAGCAATTTTGATTACTAACTTATGTTCACTGACTGTATGATTCACTCCAATGTTCAAGCAGCTATGACTTATTCACTTCATTTTCAAGTTTTTTCACTTTTTTCAAGTGATTGATGTCTGATTTACTTTATACACAAGTGTTTCAGGTACGACTTGACTTCATCTCTAAACTCAGAGCTGATTTACTTCATATTTGAGGTATCTCTTACTGATTCACATCATTCACAAGTGATCATGTTCGATTCATATTAAGTAATTATTCTGTTCCATATCGAGTTTAAATTGTTCACTTTTGTTTCACTGCATTTTTAGTTGATTCATGTCTGATTTCCTTCATTTCCAAGCAGTTTAGGTTCTGTTTCACTTAATTTTCTAATGCCGTGGTCACCCAAAAGGCGGCCCGCGGGGCCGCACGGATGTTTGTATTCTCTTTAAATCTGAGAAGTTCCGAATTTTTTTCTTCGGGAAGCTTCCCGAGCAAAAAACAAATATCTTCTGATTCAGATAGAAAAAAAAATTTCAAATCTCAACCCATTGATAGGTTTAGACCTGAATCACTAGGAATTGCAGTTGAATCAGAAACTGAATCAAATTTTGAGTTGACATTGAGTCAGACTTGAACCACTTAATTACAAGTTGTATCAAAATATGATTTTGGTGAAACAAGGTAACCAATGCAGAATCTCTTAAAACTAAGTGAATCAGTACTGAATTTTTTGAACATGAAGTGAATTAGACCTAAATTCATTAGAACAGTGATCCTCAGGCTGGTTTTTCAACCATTTTTTATTTCTGATATGGGATTAGTTCTCGTAATAATTAGTTTCATGTTGATGTATTACTTTTGGCAGTTAGAACAGCATGTTCTACTGCCCTCAAAGTATCACACATGAAACTAAATTATACGAGAACTATCCCAATCAGAATAAAAATGGCTTGAAAAAACAGGCCTGAGGATCACTGTTCTTAATGATTTAGGTCTAATTCACTTCCATGTTTTCAAAAAATTCAGTCTGATTCACTTCAGTTTTAAGAGATTCTGCATTGGTTTACTTTTTCACAAATCATATTTGATACACCTTTGTAATTAAGTGTTCAAGTCTGACTCATGTCATATTCAAAATTATTGATTTCAGTTCTGATTCCTGCAATCCTAGTGATTCAGTTCTAAACCTATTCAATAGGTTGAGATTTGGAATTTTTTTTTCCCTATCTGAATCGAAGATATTTGTTTGCTCGGGAACTTCCCGAAGAAAAAAATTTCGGAAAAACTTCTCAGATTTTAAGAGTACAAAACACACGTGCGTGCCCGCGCGCGCCGCACTTTTGGTTGACCACGGCATTAAGAAAAATTAAGTGCAATCAGACCTAAACTGCTTGGAAATGAAGGAAATCAGACATGAATCACTTGAAAAATGCAGGAAACAAAGTGACAATTTTAAACTCGATATGAACAAGAAATGAATTACTGGAATATTAATCAGACATGAATTCACTTGTTGAATTTGATGTGAATCATAATGAGATCCTCAAATATTGAAGTAAATCAGCTCTGAGTTCCTAAAGTGAAGTCAATCGTACCTGAAACACTTGTGTATAAAGTAAATCAGACATTCAATCACTTGAAAATAGTGAAAAAAAAAACTTGAAAATGAAGTGAATAAGTCATAAGCTGCTTGAACATGGACTGAATCATACAGTCAGTGACAATAAGTTAGTAATTCAAATGGCTGTGTTATCCATACAAAAATGCCCAAGTTTGGGCGGTGCTGTATCTTCATCTTCTGGTTGTCCGAATTGGCTGAAATTTGTATGATGACTACAAATAACTTGAAAGTTTTTGGGCCTGTAAGGGAATTAACATTGCAGTCCATTTTACACAGAGTTTCAGAGGGTTGTTTCAAAGAAAAAAGTAAGTATCGAGAGAACTTTTTATTTAATCGAAAACGGTTAGTCGTGGAAAGTCTGTTTCCACCAAGTTGTGCAATTTCCAGGAAGTCACACAAATTGCAGGAACACATTCAACTTTCACGACTTACGTGTTTCGAATTTTAAATTAAAAAAGTCTCTCGCGTTACTAAACCTTTTGTCTTTTGAACAAACCCTCGTGAACTTATGTTAAATGACTGCAAAGTAAATAATTCCCTTACAGGCAACAATTTCCAAAACTTTTCGGATGTCCTTGATCTGTTAACAACTTTATTGAAGATCACTATTATTAGATCATCAGCATCTCGAGACATATCATCATGAATGTTCTTGTTTTGAGTGATTGCTAAACTGTTCAGGCTGATTCAAATCACCTGAATGTTGCATACTTTTTTCAAGCGAGTCCGTATATATGACGGGTAGTTAGGATATTACTTTTCGAGAAACGTGAATAAATAAATGATAAACAACTAAGTCCAGCAAATTCAGTAATTACCGTTAAGTGTCCTAATTCCGTCACACTGTAATTTGAGTAAATGGCTTCTGTCAAAATAAGTAGCTGGAAAAAGAGCACTTCACGATAATTATTTAGTTAACATCTTACACTGGCCGCATCTCTCCATCCTCGGTTCTTTGCCCCACGCTCCGCCAAATCGATACGCCACGATCCGCCCACCTAGCTCGCTGCGCTCCATGCCTTCGTACCACCGGGATCCGAAACGAACACATTTGCGGTTGCCTTTCCTGCATTCTTGCAACATGCCCTTGCCATCGTTATCCTTCCAGCTTTGGCCACCTTCTTGGATACTGGTTCGCCGTAGTGTTGGGCGAGCCCTTCGTCTGGTTCATCCTTCGTCGCCACACACCGTTCTTCCCTGCACACCGCCGAAGATCGTCCTAAGCACCCGGACGCTTCAAAAGAATCCAATGTGCTTGCAGGTCCTCCTTCGAGCATCGTCCACGTTTCATGCCGTAGAGACTACCGGCCTCATGAGCGTTTGACATGGTACATTTTTGGTGCGGGCTTGAATTCTTTTTTTGACGGCAGTTCTTCGGAGGCCATAGTTAGACCCCGGAACTTCCATGATGATGGCGCCTCCCGTATTTCACGGCTAAACGTTATTGTCAAGCCGTCAACAAGGACCAAGGTAGACGAACTCGTCGACCGACCTCGAAAGATCCCCGTCTATTCTTAAACACTGCTATATTTGCTGTTAACTTTCACACGTCACGACACCGCCTCATGTCAAATTTTCATTTATTATATGAGCGATCAGCTGCTTACGAAAGTCTCGTAAAATGGGACATTCGGTTTAATCAAAAGACAACATAAAGACCTCCATGTCGTTTGCAGTTGTCCAAAATTTATGGCACAGAAATAGAAGCAAAATTCTTGAATACCGTGAAAAGTGTACTGCGATCTGGTCAACTTGGTACCGTATCCGGGTTTTTTGATATATATCTTATTTTTCATTTGAAAATCCAAGCTGTAAGTTTTATGATTTTAAAACAAAGTACTGGACCTATAGCCAGTGCTGTAAAACGTGTGAACAGAGTTGTTCATGCACACCAGAAAAATGCCACCGCATCGGTGGTTATTTGTGCGATTGGCGTTTCTTGCTTTCTTTGACTCACGATCGCCCGAACACATAACTGTAAAGGCATCGCATCATTTTATTTTGACAATGCAATCACGCGTCTGATTCCCTGTGATATTTCTACAATAAACACCACATATCGGTCAATTTTCTCATAACTGTTCGTACATAGTTTGTAATCTATCTATTATAATCATAATTCCATCAATTATTACAAAAAATAGCTATGAACGAAAAAAAGAAGGGCTGTGAGCAGACTCTGCTCATCCAGCAATCACGCTATTTTTACATTTGCTTTGTTTCTGGTTTCTCCGATGCAAGAATCTGTGACCAAATCGGTCGCTTGTTGGTTTTGAGCGCTGAGCGGGATCCTGCTTAATATTGGTTCATTTTTGGAACCATGATTCTTCCTATCTGAATCAGAAGATATTTGTTGCTCACTAACGGCACCAAGTGGATTTTTTTTAATTGAAAGGTCTGCCTTCCGGATATCCTTGACATCCTAAACAATTTTGCCTATCTAATGTAGATTATTAAAGACTGCTTTAAATTGCTCATTATTATATGCTTACTAGCGCCACCTAGCAGCAAAACAACTGTTTTCTTTCGGATGTCCTTTGACTGCCAAAAACAACTTTGTCAAAGACTCCGAAACCTTTATCGGAACTGGACTATATGCTCATTTTATATGCTTCACTAATGCCAACCTTGCGGCAAAATTAGAACCAAATGTTTACCTTCAGGATTATCCTTGACATTGCTGAGACGTAATAACTTATGACCACTTTGTGTATACGTTACATTGGTACCATTATTCTTGAAATTGGGTTCCATACTGAAAATTGTCTTCATTCAAGATAGCATTGGAAAATTTCTTGATAACTTGTACCATGGTAAATGTATCAATGTCTGTTCAAGGTATAACTTTCTATCTCATGCAGATCCAAGATAGAAACTTGCTAATAGTTCAATTTTACACGCTACTAGCGCACCTAACGGCAAATTTATCGAAACCAAACTTCTGTGTTCCGAACTTCCCTGGCCCTCTGAACAAAACTTTGCCGAAGACACAACTTTCTATCTTCATGGATTTCACAATATAGCGCACCTAGCGGTAAATGTGTGCGAACTACACTTGTTGCCTTCCGGTTGTACGTGAATTATCGCTTCTTTGTAAATCATAAGAGATCTCGAGATATAGCAATGTGGAATTTACCGTTTTGAAGATACTAAACCTTTGGGGGTGATTTAATCCTCAACTGAGTGTTACTTACTGAGTCCGTGTTTATGACGGGTAGTGTAATCAAAATTAGATTGATGATGTTCAATGGTGATTTTCTTCATATAACTGATAACACCGTAGCATATTTTTGCACTTATGGTGTGAATTTTATTTATAAATCAATTTTATTCAGTCAACTTTGTTCAATATATTTATAAAAGTAGGAAATTACAAAACATGTTAAACTATTCATTTTACTAGTTCTTCATTTTTCTTGTTTCTATTTTATTCAAACTGTTCGAATGCACTTACTTTGTAACGAATATCTTACGCGCTAGGTGTGTTTGTGTTAAATTAAGTTATGGATCACAATACTTTATCCGTTGTTTTTCTTTTCCTACCGTGAAACAAAGATGCGGAGAATAGCTTACAATAAAGTATCATTATCGCTTTGTCATGTAGGCCACGCGTCATTTTTTTCTCCGTTTTCGATAGAAATGTCGCAATCAATATAGGAAATAGCGGCGTATCACATTTTTAGGCTGTTTGACCATAAAACATGATCATGATCAAAGCTTCATGAGTTTTTTTCTTTAAATATATAGTTGGATATGACTGGCTATTAGGCTTGCGTTTTCAATTGGATACAAGGTTTTTTTAAATACGTAAATAGAGAGTAAAATTAGAAATCAGATTGATTATAGGTAACTCAGGTAGCCATCTATGCCATATATTCGGGTTAAAGTGCTGTGAATATACGGCCCGTATTATAAGGAGTTTGCCCGGATATATTGCTTGTTTCGTGGTTACCTGGCTAGTGATAGAAATGTTGTCCTGGAAAGGATAGGACGATTTTTTATGAATGACTAATCATAAAATTTGATTTGGCAGGTGGAATTTAATAATTCCAGTGATTTTAGAAACTTCCTTGTTTAACATGCTGTGTCCCGCCAGACCCAGCACGTTGACCAGGGAGGGTTATGATTGGGATTTGTGAAAACATGCATCAAAAAATAGCTTGGCTAACAGTGCGATTGTCATTTGGACAATTTGCAGTTTAGCATAAGCTATTTATTGAAGTTTTGGTTAGGCCCTAAATTACAATCGCAATTAGAGGAGAATAGGGTCGTATAAATATTAAATACTATGTACAAAAATTCACCACCTTTGTAAATATTGCATCCTGCATAGCAGGAACTCGCATAGTTTAACGCGTTGATTCTGTTGAGTTTTACTTCAAGTTGTTTCTATTTCTGGATGATAACATGCCCTTCTGTGCCAAATTATGTCTTCAATGTCAGTTCGTTTTACCAGCGTGGCATTTTGAATGATCGTCATATGAAGAATGTTACAGAGAAGGGTTCCAAACTTTGAAACGCTGCACAGAGTGCCAAAGTGCAAAAAAAAACGACCTTTCGTTAAGCTCCTATATGGCTTGATTCATCCTACAAGTGTTCTGTTTCGTATTTTCTACGTCAGTCAAAAATACCCTTTACAAAACTGATTTTTTAAACCCTTAGGAAATTTAATAAAATGATGCTCTTCATTTTCAAGGTGTTGGTAAAAGAGTTTAAATGATCTTACTGCTAAAAATAATTTACAGTTGATTGCTGGTTTTTTGGAGTACACCTAGGTCAACATCTATGCATTCTTTCCAACGTTGAGGGCGTTGAGGAACTGGGCCATGGACTGGAGCTTTGTCAATTAGAGTTGGAATTTGATGTAATAAGTATAAAAAAAAAAACGAATTATTCGAGATCCGATTCCGATGCGGAAACGGAATTGGGGGCGCGAGTGCTCGTAAGGTTTCATATTTTTGACACACGAGTACGTCTGTGATTATGACAAAGGGTGTTACAGGTTAGATTTAACTTTATTCTGTCCGAATCTCGGTTTCTAAAAAACAAGCTCATTCTTCATAATCGTTTTTAGTGAAAGCTTCTATGCTTTGGTCGGTTTGATAAATATAATTCAAGATTTACAATTCATAAATTCTATATGTTCAATCAATGACCAGCTAAGTAAAATTTGAATATATTGGTAGTTTTTACAACGTGCTTTGGAATCCTAAACGAACTTAAACGAATTCATTCTTGTAGTAAATTTCACTGATTGTTCTAAATAGTGCAATTATAAAAGAAAAAATGTTAAAGTTAACTTAGTTACAAAGAATACGTCTGGCACGTACTTTTTAAGGTGATAAGCGGGAGATCTATTTCAAAAAAAGTTGTAATTAATTTAAAATCTAACCGTGCGCGACTGCATGGCCGACAATCTGCCTGTTCTGCTTGAGAGCTACTCCACCGAGTGTTGCATAAACTGCATCGGAAAAAACGGATATCCGTTTTTTCCGCAGCATTCTTTGTTACTGCCGCTGCTGCTGGTCGATGAGTAGTGGAGTAGCTGCACCGTCGAGCGCCAGCAGACAGTTGCGACGTTGTGGCTCTCCCCCGACTGGCTTCCTCCAGCCCAATCATTTGCGACGCCCGGTGCATCACCATTGGGTCCGGTGTTGGAGTTGTTTTTGAGATTTGGCAACGTTGCAAGGTAGTAGGAACTGCTGCTGCCTGGTAGCATTGCTCGCTACTAGCAGAAGGTGTCTCACCATAAACCGCCGGAATTCCGCCGTATAAACTACATTCATTTAAGACAGCCCTCTCTTAAACTGGCTTGAAGTGGCCATATTGGGTAACGCTTTGTCCCAGGTGTTTTTGAGTCATATTGATGCGATGTGTCCAGGGTGGTGAGGGCGTGTCTATGAATTTAGTAGTTTTTACGGCGGAATTCCCGGCGGTTATGGTGAGACACCTTCTTGCTAGTAGCGAGCAATGCTACCAGGCAGCAGCAGTTCCTACTACCTTGCAACGTGCCAAATCTCAAAACAACTCAACACCGACCCAATGGTGATGCACCGGGGCGTCGCAAATGATTGCTGGAGGAGCCATCGGGGGAGGAGCACAATCGTCGCAACTGTCTGCTGGCGGCTCGACTGGTGCAGCTACTCCTACTACCTCATCGACAGCAGCAGCGGTCAGTACCAAAGAAATGCCTGCTGGAAAAAACGGATATCCGTTCTTTCCGATGCCAGTTATGCAACACTCGGTGGAGTAGCTCTCAGCAGAACAGGCAGATTGTCGGCCCATGCAGTCCGCCGCACGTGTAGGATTTTAAATTATTAACAACTTTTTTTTGAAATAGATCTCCCGCTTTATCACTAAAAGTACGTGCAAGACGTATTCTTTGTAACTAAAGTTAACTTTAAATTATTTTCTTTTATATTGCACTATTTAGAACAAATCAGTGAAATTACTACAAGAATGAATTCGTTAAGTTCGTTAGGATCCAAAGCACGTTGTAAAAACTACAATATATTCAAATTTTACTTAGCTGGTCATTGATTGAACATATAGAATTTATGAATTGTAAATCTTGAATTATATTTATCAAACCGACCAAGCATAGAAGCTTTCACTAAAAACGATTATGAGGAATGAGCTTGTTTTTAGAAAACCGAGATTCGGACAGAAATAAAGTTAAATCTACCTGTAACAACCCTTTGTCATATCACAGAGTACTCGTGTGTCAAAAATATGAAACCTTACGAGCCTCGCGCCCCCAATTCCGATTTCCGCATCGGAATGGATCCTCGATTAATTCGTTTTTTTTTATACTTATTACATCAATTCCAACTCTAATTGACAAAGCTCCAGTCCATGGCCAGTTCTCAACGCCCTCAACGTTGGAAAGATGATAGATGTTGACCTAGGTGTACTCCAAAAAACACAATCAACTGTAAATATTTTTTAGCAGTAAGATCATTTAAACTCTTTTACCAACACCTTGAAAATGAAGAGCATCATTTTATTAAATTTTCCTAGGGTTTTAAAATCAGTTTTGTAAAGGGTATTTTGACTGACGTAGAAAATACGAAACAGAACACTTGTAGGATGAAATCAGCCATATCAGGAAGCCTTACGAAAGGTCGTTTTTTTTTGCATTTTGGCACTCTGTGCAGCGTTTCAAAAGTTTGGAACCCTCTCTGTAACATCTTCATATGACGATCACTTCACAAATGCCCACGCTGGTAAAACCGAACTGACATTGAAGCACATATTTGCACAGAAGGGCATGTTATCATCCTAGAATAGAAACAACTTGAAGTAAACTCAACAGAATCAAGCGTTAAACTATCGGAGTTCTGCTATGCAGGATTCGCAATATTTACAAAGGTGGTGATTTTGTACATAGTATTTACATATTTATTTACGACCCTATTCTCTCTATGCGATTGTAATTTAGGCTAACCAAAACTTTCATAAATAGCTTATGCTAACTGCAAATTGTCAAATGACAATCGCACTGTTAGCCAAGCTATTTTTGATGCATGTTTTCAAATCCAAATCATAACCTCCCTGGTCAACGTGCTGGGTCCTGGCGGGACACAGCATGTTGAAACAAGGAAGTTCGAAATCACTGATTTATTAAAATTCCACTGCCATAATCAAATTTTATGATAGTCAATTCATAAAAATCGTCTATCCTTTCCAGGACACATTTCTATCACTAGCAGGTAACAACAAGCAATATATCGGGCCAAACTCCTTATATACGGCCGTATATCAGCACTTAACCCGATATATGGCATAATGGCTACCTGAGTTACCTATAATCATCTGATTTCTATTTACTCTCTATGTACGTATTTAAAAAAACCTTGTATCCAAATTGAAACGCAAGCCTATAGCCAGTCATATCCAACTATATATTTATGAAAAAAAACTCATGACAGCTTTGATCATGATCATGTTTTATGGTCAACAGCCTAAATGTGATACCCGCTATTTCTATATTGATTGCGACATTTCTATCGGAAACGGAGAAAAAAAATGACGGTGGCCCTCACATGACAAGCGATAATGATACTTATTGTAAGCTATTCTCCCGCATCTTTGTTTTCACGGTAGGAAAAGAAAAACAACGGATAAAAGTATTGTGATCCATACTTAATTTTAACACAAACACCCTAGCGCGTAAGATATTCGTTACAAGTAAGTGCATTCGAACAGTTTGAATAAAATAGAAACAAGAAAATGAAGAACTAAGTCAAATGAATAGTTTACATGTTTTGTAAATTCCTACTTTATAATATATTGAACAAATTGACTGAATTAAATTGATTTATAAATAAAATTCACAATAAGTGCAAAATATAGCTACGGTGTTATCAGTTATATGAAAGAAAATCAACCCATTGAACATCATCCCATCTAATTTTTTGAATTACACTACCCGTCATAAACACGGACTCAGTAAGTAACACTCAGTTGAGGATTAAATCACCCCCAAAAGGTTTAGTATCTCCTCAAAACGGGTAAATTCACATTGCTATATCTCGAGATCCTTATGATTTACAAAGAAGCGATATTCAGCGTACAACCGGAAGGCAATCAGTGTAGTTCGCAATTTACCGCTAGGTGGCGCTATATTGTGATCCACATGAGATAGAAAGTTCGTGTCTTCGGCAAAGTTGTTCAGAAGGGCAAGGGAGTTCGGAACACAGACAGTTTGGTTCGATAATTTGCCGTTAGGTGGCGCTAGTAAGCGTGTAAAATTGAACCTATTAAGCAAGTTCTATCTTGCGATCTGCATGAGATAGAAAGTTATACCTTGAACAGACATCTGATACATTTACCATGGTACAAGTTATCAAGAAAATTATTCCAATGCTATCTTGAATGAAGACAATTTTCAGTATGGAACCCATTTCAAGATAATGGTACCATGGTACGTATACCACAAGTGTGTCATAAGTATTACAGTCTTCAGCAATGTCAAGGATATCCTGAAGGTAAACAATTTGGTTCTAAATTTTGCCGCAAGGTGGCATTAGTGAGCATATAAAATGAGCATATATCCAGATTAGATAGAAGGTTCGAGTCTTTGACAAAGTTGTTTTGGCAGTCAAGGACATCCGAAAGAAAACAGTTTAGTTTTGCTGCTAGGTGGCGCTAGTAAGCATATAATAATGAGCAATTTAAGCAGTCTTTATAATCTACATTAGATAGGCAAAATTGTTTAGGATGTCAAGGATATCCGGAAGGCAGACCTTTCAATTAAAAAAAATCCACTTGGTGCCGTAGTGAGCAAACAAATATCTTCTGATTCAGATAGGAAGAATCATGCCGTTTACGCAAAATGAACCAATATTAAGCAGGATCCACGCTCACACGCTCAAAAACCAACAGCGACCGATTTGGTCACAGATTCTTGCATCGGAGAACCAGAACAAAGCAAATGTAAAAATAGCGTGATTGCTGGATGAGCAGAGTCTGCTCACAGCCCTTCTTTTTTTCCGTTCATAGCTATTTTTGTAAATAATTGGATGGATTATGATTATAATAGATAGATTACAAACTAATGTACGACAGTATTGAGAAAATTGACCGATATGTGGTGTTATTGTAGAAATATCACAGGGAATCAGACGCGTGATTGCATGTCAAAATAAAATGATGCGATGCCCTTTACAGTATATGTGTTCGGGCGATCGTGAGCAAAGAAAGCAAGAACGCAATCGCACAAAATGAACCACCGATGCGGTGGCATTTTTCTGGTGTGCATGAACAGACTCTGTTCACCGTTTTACAGCACTGGCTATAGGTGCCAGTACTTGTTTTAAAAATATAAAACTTACAGCATTTGGATTTTCAAATGAAAAATAAGATATATATCAAAAAACCCGGATTACGGTACCCAAGTTTGACAGATCGCAGTACACTTTTCACGGTATTCAAGAATTTGCTCTATTTATGTGCCATAAATTTTTGGACAACTGCAAACGACATGGAGGTCTTTATGTTGTCTTTGATTAAACCGAATAGTCCATTTTACGAGACGTTTCGGAACAGCTGATCGCTCATTTAATAAATGAAAATTTGACATGAGGCGGTGTCGTAACGTGTGAAAGTAACAGCAATATAGCAGTGTTAGAATAGACGGGGATACTTTCGAGGTGGTCGACGAGTTCGTCTACCTTGGATCCTTGTTGACGGCTGACAATAACGTTAGCCGTGAAATACGGAGGCGCATCATCAGTGGAAGTCGGGTCTACTATGGCCTCCAGAAGAAGCTGCCGTCAAAAAAGATTCAAGCCCGCACCAAATGTACCATGTACAAAACGCTCATGAGGCCGGTAGTCCTCTACGGGCATGAAACGTGGACGATGCTCGAGGAGGACCTGCAAGCACTTGGATTCTTTGAACGTCGGGTGCTTAGGACGATCTTCGGCGGTGTGCAGGAGAACGGTGTGTGGCGACGAAGGATGAACCACGAGCTCGCCCAACACTACGGCGAACCCAGTATCCAGAAGGTGGCCAAAGCTGGAAGGATACGATGGGCAGGGCATGTTGCAAGAATGCCGGAAAGCAACCCTGCAAAAATGGTGTTCGTTTCGGATCCGGTTGGTACAAGAAGGCATGGAGCGCAGCGAGCTAGGTGGGCGGATCGTTGCGTATCGATTTGGCGAGCGTGGGGCAGAACCGAGGATGGAGAGATGCGGCCAGTGTAGATGTTAACTAAATAATTATCGTGAAGTGCTCTTTTTCCAGCTACTATTTTGACAAAGCCATATTACTCAAAATTTACAGTGTGAACGGAATTAGGACACTTAACGGTAATTACTGAATTTGCTGGACTTAGTTGTTATCATTTATTTATTCACGTTTTCTCGAAAAGTAATATCTAAACTACCCGTCATATATACGGACTCGCTTGAAAAAGTATGCAACATTCAGGTGAATATTGAATCAGCCTGAACAGTTTAGCATCACCTCAAAACAAGAACATTCATGATGCTATGTCTCGAGATGCTGATGATCTAATAATGTGATCTTCAATAAAGTTGTTTAACAGATCAAGGACATCCGAAAAGTTTGGAAATTTGCCTGTAAGGGAATTATTACTTTGCAGTCATTTAACATAAAGTTTCAGAGGGTTGTTCAAAGACAAAAGTTAGTAACCGAGAGACTTTTTAATTTAATTCGAAAACGGTAAGTCGTGGAAAGTTGATGTGTTCTGCAAATTTGTGTGACTTCTGAAATTGCACAACTTGGTGGAACAGACTTTCCACGACTAACCGTTTTCGAATTAAATTAAAAAGTCTCTCGATTACTTACTTTTTTCTTTGAACAACCCTCTGAAACTCTGTGTAAAATGACTGCAATGTAATAATTCCCTTACAGGCCAAAACTTCAAGTTATTTGTAGTTCATCATCCAAATTTCAGCCAATTCGGACAACCAGAAGATGAGATACAGCACCCCAAACTTGGGCATTTTGTATGGAAAAACAGCATTTGATTACTAACTTATGTCACTGACTGTATGATTCACTCCATGTTCAAGCAGCTTATGACTTATTCACTTCATTTTCAAGTTTTTTTTTCACTTTTTTCAAGTGATTGATGTCTGATTTACTTTATACACAAGTGTTTCAGGTACGATTGACTTCATCTTCTAGGAACTCAGAGCTGATTTACTTCATATTTGAGGATCTCATTACTGATTCACATCATTCACAAGTGATTCATGTCTGACTTCATATTCAAGTAATTCATTTCTGGTTCATATCGAGTTTAAATTGTTCACTTTTGTTTCACTGCATTTTTCAGTGATTCATGTCTGATTTCCTTCATTTCCAAGCAGTTTAGGTCTGATTCACTTAATTTTCTAATGCCGTGGTCACCAAAGTGCGGCCCGCGGGCCGCACGTGATGTTTGTATCTCTTAAATCTGAGAAGTTCCGAATTTTTTTTCTTCGGGAAGCTTCCCGAGCAAACAAATATCTTCTGATTCAGATAGGAAAAAAAAATTCAAATCTCAACCATTGAATAGGTTTAGACCTGAATCACTAGGAATTGCAGTGAATCAGAACTGAATCAAAATTTTGAATATGACATGAGTCAGACTTGAACCACTTAATTACAAGGTGTATCAAATATGATTTGGTGAAAACAAGTAAACCAATGCAGAATCTCTTAAAACTGAAGTGAATCAGTACTGAATTTTTTGAACATGAAGTGAATTAGACCTAAATCATTAGAACAGTGATCCTCAGGCCTGTTTTTTCAACCATTTTTATTTCTGATATGGGATAGTTCTCGTAATAATTTAGTTTCATGTTGATGATTACTTTGGCAGTAGAACAGCTGTTCTACTGCCAAAGTAATCATCAACATGAAACTAAATTATTACGAGAACTATCCCATATCAGAAATAAAAATGGTTGAAAAAACAGGCCTGAGGATCACTGTTCTAATGATTTAGGTCTAATTCACTTCATGTTCAAAAAATTCAGTACTGATTCACTTCAGTTTTAAGAGATTCTGCATTGGTTTACTTGTTTTCACCAAATCATATTTGATACACCTTGTAATTAAGTGGTTCAAGTCTGACTCATGTCATATTCAAAATTTTGATTCAGTTCTGATTCACTGCAATTCCTAGTGATTCAGGTCTAAACCTATTCAATGGTTGAGATTTGAATTTTTTTTTCCTATCTGAATCAGAAGATATTTGTTTGCTCGGGAAGCTTCCCGAAGAAAAAAAATTCGGAACTTCTCAGATTTAAGAGATACAAACATCACGTGCGGCCCGCGGGCCGCACTTTGGTGACCACGGCATTAGAAAATTAAGTGAATCAGACCTAAACTGCTTGGAAATGAAGGAAATCAGACATGAATCACTGAAAAATGCAGTGAAACAAAAGTGAACAATTTAAACTCGATATGAACCAGAAATGAATTACTTGAATATGAAGTCAGACATGAATCACTTGTGAATGATGTGAATCAGTAATGAGATCCTCAAATATGAAGTAAATCAGCTCTGAGTTCCTAGAAGATGAAGTCAATCGTACCTGAAACACTTGTGTATAAAGTAAATCAGACATCAATCACTTGAAAAAAGTGAAAAAAAAACTTGAAAATGAAGTGAATAAGTCATAAGCTGCTTGAACATGGAGTGAATCATACAGTCAGTGACATAAGTTAGTAATCAAATGCTGTTTTTCCATACAAAATGCCCAAGTTTGGGGTGCTGTATCTCATCTTCTGGTTGTCCGAATTGGCTGAAATTTGGATGATGAACTACAAATAACTTGAAGTTTTGGCCTGTAAGGGAATTATTACATTGCAGTCATTTTACACAGAGTTTCAGAGGGTTGTTCAAAGAAAAAAGTAAGTAATCGAGAGACTTTTTAATTTAATTCGAAAACGGTTAGTCGTGGAAAGTCTGTTCCACCAAGTTGTGCAATTTCAGAAGTCACACAAATTTGCAGAACACATCAACTTTCCACGACTTACCGTTTTCGAATTAAATTAAAAAGTCTCTCGGTTACTAACTTTTGTCTTTGAACAACCCTCTGAAACTTTATGTTAAATGACTGCAAAGTAATAATTCCCTTACAGGCGATCATTTAAACTCTTTACCAACACTTGAAAATGAGCAGCATTCATTTTTATTAAATTTTCCTAGGGTTTTAAAATCAGTTTTGTAAAGGGTATTTTGATGGGAACGTAGAAAATACGAAACAGAACACTTGTAGGATGGAAATCAGCCATATCAGGGAAGCCTTTAACGAAAGTCCGTTTTTTTTTTGCATTTTGGCACTCTGTGCAGCTTTCAAACAGTTTTGGAACCCTCTCTGTAATCTCTTTGCACCACGATACTTCACAATGCCCACGCTGTAACAACGACATTGACAGCACTATTTTGCACAGAAGGGCATGTTCATCTCTAGAATAGCAAACAACTTGAAGTAAACTCAACAGAAAAGCGTTTAACTTATCGAGTTCTGCTATGCGGTTCGCAAATATTTACAAAGTGGTGATTTTTACATGTACTTCACTATTTATTTTACGCACCCTATTCTCTCTTATGCCGATTGATAATTTAGGCTACCAAAACTTTCATAATACTTATGCTAACTAAATTGTCAAATGACAATCGCACTGTTAGCCCAAGCTATTTTTGCATGCATGTTTTAATCCAAACATACACCTCACCTGCGTCAACGTAGCTGGGTCCTGGCGGAACAGCATGTTGAAACAAAGGGCAAGTTTCGAAAATCACTGATTTATTAAATTACCACTGCCATAATTCAATTTTGATTAGTAATTCATAAAAATCGTCTATCTTTCAGGACACATTTCTCTGACACTAGCCAGTAACTAACAAGCATATATCGGGGCAACTCCTTATATACGGCGTTCATCAGACTTTAACCGATTATGGCATAATGCGCTACTGCGTTACCCTTGAATCATTGACCGTTCTATTTATCTCTATGTACGATTTAAAAAAGAACCTTGTATCAATTGAAACGCAAGCTATAGCCATCTATCCAACCGTTATATTTATGAAAAAAACTCAGACAGCTTTGATCATGATCATGTACTTTATGGTAACAGCCTTAAATGTGATACCCGCTATTTCTATATTTTTGATTTTTGGGCGCGGGGAAAACCAAAATTTTTTTATGGAAACGGAGAAAAAAAATGCGGTGGCCCTCACATGACAGCGATAATGATATTATTAGTAAGCTATTCTCCCGCATCTTTGTTTTCACGGTAGGAAAAAGAAACAACAACGGATAAAAGTTATTGTGATCCATACTTAATTTTCAACACAACACACTAGCGCGTAGATATTCGTCAAGTAAGTGGTATTCGAACAGTTTAATAAAAATAGAAACAAGAGAAAGAACTAAGTAAATGGAACTAGGTTTACATGTTTTTGATAAATTCCTTACTTTTATAATTAATTGAACAAATTTGAGCTGAAATTAAAGATTGATAAATAAAATTACAATAAGTGCAACAATAACTGCTACGCGTGTTATTCCGTTTATAGAAAGAAAAATAACCCAATTTGACCATCATCCCATCTAATTTTTGATTTACCACTACCCGTCATTAAACACGGACTTCAGTAGTACCTAGTGAGGATAAATCAACCCCCAAAAGCGTTTAGTATCATCCTCAAGAACGGGTAAATTCACATTGCTTATCTCGAGTATCTTATGAATTAAAATGGGAAGGGGACCGGCGGAATTACTGCAGCGTCACCGGAAGGCAATCAGTGTTAGTTCGCATATTTACCGACTAGTGCGGCGCTATATGTGATCCACATGAGATAAGAATGTTGTCTTCGCAAGTTGGTTTCGAAAAGGCAAGGGGAGTTCGAACACAGACAGTTTGGTTCGATAATTTGCCGTTAGGTGGCGCTAGTAAGCGTGTAAAATTGAACCTATTAAGCAAGTTCTATCTTGCGATCTGCATGAGATAGAAATTATACCTTGACAGACATCTGATACATTTACCATGTACAAGTTATCAAGAAAATTATTCCAATGCTATCTTGAATGAAGACAATTTTCAGTATGGACCCATTTTCAAGATAATGTACCATGGTACGTATACCACAAGTGTGTCATAAGTATTACAGTCTTCAGCAATGTGTCAAGGATATCCTGAAGGTAAACAATTTGGTTCTAAATTTGCCGCAGGTGGCATTAGTGAGCATATAAAATGAGCATAATATCCAGATTAGATAGAAGGTTCGAGTCTTTGACAAAGTTGTTTTGGCAGTCAAGGACATCCGAAAGAAAAACAGTTTAGTTTTTGCTGCTTAGGTGGCGTCTAGTAAGCATATAATAATGAGCAATTTAAGCAGTCTTTATAATCTACATTAGATAGGCAAAATTGTTTTAGGATGTCAAGGATATCCGGAAGGCAGACCTTCAATTAAAAAAAATCCACTTGGTGCCGTTAGTGAGCAAACCAAATATCTTCTGATTCAGATAGGAAGAATCATGCCGTTTACGCAAATGAACCAATATTAAGCAGATCCACGCGTCACACGCTCAAAAACCACAGCGACGATTTGTCACAGATTCTTGCATCGGAAACCAGAACAAGCAAATGTAAAAATAGCGTGACTTGCTGTGAGCAGAGTCTGCTCACAGCCCTTCTTTTTTCCGTTCATAGCTATTTTTGTAAATAATTGGATGGATTATGATATAATAGATAGATTACAAACTAATGTACGACAGTATTGAGAAATTGACCGTAAATTTGTAGAAATATCACAGGGAATCAGACGCGTGATTGCATGTTCAAAATAAAATGATGCGATGCCCTTTACAGTATATGTGTTCGGGCGATCGTGAGCAAAGAAAGCAAGAACGCAATCGCACAAAATGAACCACGATGCGGTGGCATTTTTCCTGGTGTGCATGAACGACTCTGTTCACCGTTTTACAAGCACTGGCTATAGGTGCCAGTACTTGTGTTTAAAAATATAAAAACTTACAGCATTTGGATTTCAAATGAAAAATAAGATATATATCAAAAAACCCGGATACGGTACCCAAGTTTGACAGATCGCAGTACACTTTTCACGGTATTCAAGAATTTGCTCTATTTATGTGCCATAAAATTTTGGACAACTGCAAACGACATGGAGGTCTTTATGTTGTCTTTGATTAAACCGAATAGTCCCATTTACGAGACGTTTCGGAACAGCTGATCGCTCATTTAATTAATGAAAATTGACATGAGGCGGTGTTCGTAACGTGTGAAAGTAACAGCAATATAGCAGTGTTAGAATAGACGGGGATACTTTCGAGGTGGTCGACGAGTTCGTCTACCTTGGATCCTTGTGTGACGGCTGACAATAACGTTAGCCGTGAAATACGGAGGCGCATCATCAGTGGAAGTCGGGTCTACTATGGCCTCCAGAAGAAGCTGCCGTCAAAAAAGATTCAAGCCCGCCCCAAATGTACCATGTACAAAACGCTCATGAGGCCGGGTAGTCCTCTACGGGCATGAAACGTGGACGATGCTCGAGGAGGACCTGCAAGCACTTGGATCTTTTTTGAAACGTCGGGTGCTTAGGACGATCTTCGGCGGTGTGCAGGAGAACGGTGTGTTGGCGACGAAGGATGAACCACGAGCTCGCCCAACACTACGGCGAACCCAGTATCCAGGAAGGTGGCCAAAGCTGGAAGGATACGATGGCAGGGCATGTTGCAAGAATGCCGGAAAGCAACCTGCAAAAAATGGTGTTCGTTTCGGATCCGGTTGGTACAAGAAGGCATGGAGCGCAGCGAGCTAGGTGGGCGGATCGTTGCGTATCGATTTGGCGAGCGTGGGGCAGAACCGAGGATGGAGAGATGCGGCCAGTGTAGATGTTAACTAAATAATTATCGTGAAGTGCTCTTTTTCCAGCTACTATTTTGACAAAGCCATATTACTCAAATTTACAGTGTGAACGGAATTAGGACACTTAACGGTAATTACTGAATTTGCTGGACTTAGTTGTTATCATTTATTTATTCACGTTTTCTCGAAAAGTAATATTCTAAACTACCGTCATATATACGGACTCGCTTGAAAAAGTATGCAACATTCAGGTGAATATTGAATCAGCCTGAACAGTTTAGCATCACCTCAAAACAAGAACATTCATGATGCTATGTCTCGAGATGCTGATGATCTAAAAATGTGATCTTCATAAAGTTGTTTAACAGATCAAGGACATCGCGAAAAGTTTGGAAAATTTTGCCGCTAGGC
>NW_018735659.1:0-18998 GCF_002204515.2 Aedes aegypti | reverse complement strand
TTTTAAAGGATACTTAGAAAAATTTCCTCAGAATTTGCTCCAGGAAATCCTTGAGGACTACAAAGCTACTACCTTCAGTAATCTTCTCAGATATTTTTTTTAAATATCCTAAAATTTCTTCCTGATATTTAACCGAACTCGGTAGTTGTTACTCTAGGAGTTGTTTCCAAAGTTTTAAAGATTTTTTTCCATGGAAATCAATAAAGGTTCATTCCAAAGCGTTTGAAAAAAAAAACATTTTTAATATTTTTTTCCAAAAAGTCCTGCAAGAATTCCTCTACGTTTTTCGAAAAATTTCACTTAAAATCATACGGAATACTATCCCGATATTCGATTGCTTTGTTTTCGACTATATTAGCAAATTGTCTAGGAAATCTTCTCAAACTTCCTCAAGAGTCCAGGAGTTATTTCAGAGATCCTTGTTCTTTGAGGGTGACTTAAGGTGAAGATGAATCGAAGCCAAACCTTAAATTTTCAAGAGCACAAATCTGGAGAACCAACTTAGCTGAAAAAGAGAAGCTGAAAACTTAATCGATTGGTCACTAGCTGGTGGTAACCAATCGATTAAGTTTTCAGCTCAAACGGGTGTTCGGTTCTCCAATTTTGTGCTCTTGAAAATTTGAGGTTTGGCTTCGATTCATATTCACCTTAAGAACTTACACAAGTACAAATCAGAGGTAGCTTTAGGATTTCCCTTAGAAAAACCTCCCGGATTAATTTTTCAGAAAAATTTCCTTGTCATTTCCCTGGAGACATTTCTGGAAAATTTCCAGAAAAAAGCTTTCAAGACTTACTTAAGAAAATCTCAAAGTATTACTGGAGTAATTTCTGTGAAAATCGTAGAAAGATTCTCTAGAGCAATTGCTAAAGGTATCTTTATAGAAATACCTAGTTGAAATCTTATATATATCCTGAAAAACAGTTCTAAAGGAAATTCCTAGAAATTTCTGGAAAAGTGATTGATTGAATTTTAGAAGAGGTTTTGACTGGGAATCTTGGAGCATGTCCTAGAAAAATCGATGGATGAATATGGATTAAATTTTGAACTTTCTTGCAAAATTTCCACAGAATTTTTTGAGGATTTCAGATGGTTTCTGAAACAATCATTGGAGAAATTCATTTCTGTGGTTCTCCTTGGGCTCTAGGCTGACGTCCTAAAACTACTTAATCCTAAACAAAATCGATGGAAAATAATCATTCAATGATTCACTAAGCGATATCCGAAAATTTAGGCGAATACCTTAATAAATTTCTGATGAAATTTCTAGAGAAATTATGAAAAAAACACACATACAGTAGCACTTAACCCGAGAAATTCTTAAGAAAATCTTAGGTCTCAGAATAGCCGTAGCGGTAAACGCGCAGCTATTCAGCAAGACCAAGCTGAGGGTCGTGGGTTCGAATCCCACCGGTCGAGGATCTTTTCGGGTTGGAAATTTTCTCGACTTCCCAGGGCATAGAGTATCATCGTACCTGCCACACGATATTACGCATGCAAAAATGGTCATTGGCATGGTAAGCTCTCAGTTAATAACTGTGGAAGTGCTCATAAGAACACTAAGCTGAGAAGCAGGCTCTGTCCCAGTAGGGACGTAACGCCAGAAAGAAGAAGAAGAAGGTCTCAGAAAAAAGTCTGCGCTGATGCTAAAAAGAATAAAATTCTTATATTCTGGCTCCTATAAGGTAGGTTTCTCATTGTTTTCTTGGTTTTGTTTGGCCTATGTTCGGCCTCTTTTTGATTTCTTTCAGGTCTATTTTTGGTCTCTTTTTTTCTGGCAAGTGGTCTCTAATTTCCTATTTTTAAGGCACTCAGTTTTCCTTTGCGTTTGAGCCCTTAAATATAGTAACTTTCAATTAGCAGTCCAGGGTTTATTTAGTTTCGCTGTGCACAAAATATTTGAAAACGTTCGTCCTACCCATGGTTTTGAACGAGGACGCGCCTCTGCTCTCGGCATAAGTTTGGGTTCACCCCCTAAAAAACATACAAAAGTGTTCAGTCCATATCTCTGCGATTACACCAAAGACAAATTAAAGACCTCCATGTCCCTTGCAGTTGCCCAAAATTTTAAGGCTCATAAGGTAATCTAGAATGCCGTGAAAAGTGTACTGCGATCTGTCAAGCTTGGGTACCTTTTGTACTACCGAGGGACCGAATGCAGTACTAGAAGTGGAACCCAATAAGAGCCCGAGTAGGACGGACCTGATTACACGTCCAATTGAAACTCTCTAAGCCGCATTCGAAAGGCAAAGAGTTATTCTTACTTCGTATGTATTTTTCCAAAAACAGTTTTTGAATTATGTATACTAAATTTTAACTTAAAGTTGCGACATTTTTCAAAAAACACTGAAAAAACATTTGTAATTTCCTCAGCATTGGAATTTTAAAACAAGGTGTCTTTAGAATCGTAATCTCCCTCCGCTTGGTTATGCGACCTTGCCGCGATGGGAGGGCATAATCCATTAGCCCATATGATGGAAACCAAAGGCGTAACCTGTAGTGGTGGTATCAAATTTCGGCATTTTTTTGCTTAAAGCCGCGTCATAATTCATATGGCATAGACGCAATAATATCTCGGATGTGATCCAACGGACATTCAGCGTCATTGATAGAATTGATGCTCATTTCAAATAATTAATCTATTCGAAGTGGACATTAATACTATTGGTGACGTTCAGTTTGCCTTTTGCTAACCAGAATGATCCGTAGCCACTCTTACTATTAGCTAGCTAGACACATCGTTATCATATACGACATAGGGAATACTTAGGAACTCTTAGGAAAATGACTAGTAGATTCACTGAGTAGAAATAAGTGGCGACAATCTTATTTTAATATGGTTTTTAAATTGCCATAATAAGAAATACCTCTTTTGTAACAGCGCAGGAATGCAATTGTGTCCTTATACACAGGTAACATACCGTGTTCACCAGATGCTTCCCAGCTTCTTCGGGTACTGGGATCCAGTAACGTGAAAACGATGGCTTCAGACATCTTGTCCGTCTTGAGCTTGTAGAACTCCAGGGACTTCACACGCCTTGTACAGTCGTCGATCAACGTTCGCAGTTCCATTGACGACTCCTTGGCCATCTGCTTCATGTTCAGCAACCTTGTCACGTGGCCATGAATCACCATCGAGAAGTTTTCGTAACGTTCTCCAGAATTCTCCATGCACTGTCGTAGTTGTTGTCGTTGAGGGTCTGTGCCAGTGCCAGTGCTCATATTTGCCGTCGAATGTCGGCAATGATGTTTGCTGCAACAACAACGATGGTGGCATTCTATACGGCACGACACTTTCCGGTACGCCACTGGATCTCCTTTTACCTTGAAACTTCAGAGCGAGTAGCTGTTTTTCTCGCTCCAACGCTGCCTCATTCGCAATGGCCTTCTCGATACCTTCGTAGTGCTGTATCATTTCACACAGGGAAATTCGAACAAACTCGTACAGTTCTTCAAACTTAACGAATTTCGGCTCGAAATCTTCTCTCCTATGTGGATCGATTCTGAAAATTGTTGTATTCCTCATAAGAGGAATCGACCATCTTCAGATACAGCTTCAAGCCATGAGGCATGAACTTTTCGGAATCTTGCCTTGCATTCAAAATGCACTACTTTCGCCTTGCAGCGTGGCAACACTGCTCCAACACAACAAGACTTTCCGCCATTTTCTTCTCTTTCTGTCGCTGTTCAGCTTCCACTTATTGCTCGCACACACTACGAGGCACACTGGATTCGCCGGTCGGGGTTGACAATGGCGTCGACGGAAACAACACTTTCTGCACTGTACCATTAGCATTAAGCATTTCGCACAAATTCGTAGGTGGTACAGTCCTGGGCCATTGTATGAGGGTTGCCTCCTTCCCGTCCGTTACCAAAGTCAGAAATTTTGGACTAACCTCTAACTCTTAGACAAGATTGACGCATCCGCCAATAGTCGAGAGCTGCCCTGGCCGCGTTCTTGCGAAAACTGGAGAATGGGAAAGGATGATTGATTGAACACCTACTTAAGATCTCACTTTTCACTTTTTGGAAAAATTCGAATTGTTCCCACTAGCTAATTATTGAACAAAATATATGTTGGATCCGTTAAACATAGTATATTGGCACCAGCCGAATTGAAGTTTAATACGACGAAGAATCGTGACGTAAATTTGAAACCACTCCCGCCTGCGCTAATTGAAACATCTTCAACGTAGCCTTCGGGTTATTTTTTTTTTTTTTTTTTTTTGTTATGGTATTCAGTTGGAGCTGGCCTGACAGCTTAACTTGTCAAGGCTGAACCCTCGGTCTCGGCTTTTGCCAAGTTGTCCCCTCTACCAGGACCAATACTCAGACGGACTAGGCAATGGCGCCCACATGAACACTGTTTTTATTTGTATTGTGACGTGGTAGTTTTTGAAAAGTACCCATATTCCCTTGCTTCTGAGAAAAGGAAGCATTGTGAAAATCAGCAGCTCCATCAGAATTTGTTTTGAAATAGTAGTGTAGTAGTGTCATTACTAATACTGTTTAGTCGAAATGGTTTTGAATAATTTGTCATTCAAGTGCTATTCTGATTACTCCTGTCTTTTACGTTAGATTAGAGTCTTAAATGTCAATTGTCGTCAAGTTTTAACAAAATTAGGCTGTTTAGTAGTAGTTCTAGTTAATTTAATTTGTTGTTGTTAAAAGAATTTATTGGTCATTCCGTTCATATATCCTTGAAGAAAAAAGTCGCTTTCCTTGTCTGTTCAACAACTAGCAAGTGTACCCTAATGATCGATCTCAGCGTCTTACTTTCCATAGTCATTTTATAGTGAATATTGAAAAGTAAAGTTACCTTAGGCTTCTATTACAGTCTCCTACATGATTCACTTTTCGGTGGCAAATGCAATGCTTCACAACGCCTACTTTCTACTTGTAAATTTTGCGAAAATGAAGCTGGAATTAGATTATTTATACCGCTGTTACAAAAGAGGTATTTCTTATTATGGCAATGTAAAAACCATATTAAAATAAGATTGTCGCCACTTATTTCTACTCAGTGGAATCTACTAGTCATTTTCCTAAAAGTTCCTATGTATTCCCTACGTCGTATATGATAACGATGTATCTAGCTAGCTAATAGTAAGAGTGGCTACGGATCATTCTGGTTAGCAAAAGGCAAACTGAACGTCACCAATAGTATTAATGTCCACTTCGAATAGATTAATTATTTGAAATGGGCATCAATTCTATCAATGACGCAGAATGTCCGTTGGATCACATCCGAGATATTATTGCGTCTATGCCATATGAATTATGACGCGGCTTTAAGCAAAAAGTGCCAAAATGTGATATCACCACTACAGGTTACGCCTTTGGTTTCCATCATATGGGCTAATGGATTATGCCCTCCCATCGCGGCAAGGTCGCATAACCAAGGGGAGGGTCTTCAACGTAGCCTTCGGGTTATCAGTTTAAAACAAATTTGAATGTCTTCTTGCATCAATATTTCATCGTATTCTAATCGTTACAGTTAACTCTCCCTTACTCGATATTCCGTATCTCGATATCGAGTTAGAGAATAGTTTATACTTGAGCATCATCAATGATGATTCATGATTCATGCATGTCCATGGACATTTTTGAGAACTTCGATGAATAATTCTTACATAAGTTACCGAAAACTTTCAAAAAGAATCATGTTTCAAGTAAACTTGTACAACGCAAACGGCAACGGCTCTGGGTATAGCTTTCTGGAAACTTGTTTTCTGGGGAATGTTATAGAATCGTTAGAGTTACTATTACCAACACTCACCGTTTCGTAGAAATCCAAACTGGCCTTGAAGCGTTCCTTCAAATCGTCGTTGACGGCTGCCCTCCCGAACACCCGACCCAACAATTCACTCAGAGCCGCCGCATCCTGGCTCAGCTTTTCCGGCGGTGGTTGCTCGCGAACAAAATCGGCCAATCTAGGAAACTTCTGCCTGTGATGGCCGAGCGTGGAGTGAAAGTGTCGAACCTCTTCGTACTGGATTACATCGTTCCCGCCCAAAGTGGCCAACAGACGCATCTGCTTGAAGCTCAGGCCCAAGTTTCGAACCAGCTCCACGCGGTTATACTGCATGGTGTCCAGGGTTCCGAAATTGATATCCTTGGCCGACCAGTACTGCCAGAAGCCCTTGTAGATCATGAAGTCGGTATCGTTCGAAATGATGGCGATCGCTCCAACCTGATTCGCGTAGGCGGCCAGTTCCTGGTCGCACTCCCTCGCCACGGATACCATCAGCTCACCGTACTTTGTTGCTATTTGCCGGTTCGGATATAAAGTATTGTTCGGTATAGAATGCTGCAAGCGATTGACGATCCAACCCAGATCCGAACCACGATCCACGGCATTGATGATTTCGAGCATTTTGTGGTACTTCTCGTCCTGTCGCTTGACCCAGGTGTCGTACTTGGTCTCCTGGACCGGTCCATCGTAGAAGAACACCAACCTGGCGCCTAGGTTCACGAGCTTGGTGAAGAAGTTCTCCAGCAAGTTGGCCACCTGGTTGAATCGTCCGCCACACAACAATCCACGCAGATCAGCAAGATTCACCGGACGGTACAAGGACATCAGGTCTATGACTATAACCGGTGGGGCAGGATTCGGTCCTCGTGTCCGGGCATATTTCCTGTTTGAGATTAGGGTAAGTGTACCAATTATGGATGCAATATGTCAACAGTATGGATACAAATCAGATTTAGCTTGCGTGGGCGGGCTAAAAAGACCTCTTGAGCCCTATTCTAATGTTTATCCAGATTGAAAAATCAATTTTCTAATTAGGGGCGATCTATTAATTACGTAAGACAATTTTCGGGGTTTTTCAACCCCCCCTCCCCCTAAGGTAAGATTTTTTGTATGAAAATTAAAAATAAATTGTATGGCGCGTAAGAAATCTCAAACCCCACCTCCCCCATAAACCCTTACATAATTAATGGACAGCCCCTTACGTGGAGTAAGTGAAAAGTTCCTTATTAGAGGTTGTATTTGTGTTTGCTCTTTAATAGCCATATGTTATCCGAGGTTCGCTATTATCATAGAAAAAACAGAGCGTGCTGAATGTTCAAAAACAGTTAACTCAAAGCATTGAAAGGTAATAACGAGTGTTCAATAAAAAAAAATAGATTTTTTATTGGATAATATAGTATTTTTGTTCAATTTAAAAGATGTAGTATTCAAGCACCTTTGCAGATAAATTTGAGAATACTTTTTTTTTCTTTGTATTTGTCGTTCAGACACTTACCCTGTCTGAACCGGGTTTGGTCCATCTCGCCAATTTGAGAATACTTTATCGAAAAACAACATAACTAGAGTACCCTAGAGTCATAATTGGCATATCTACCCTAACACAGTTGGGGTCATTGAAATTGAAACTCACTTAAATGCAACTTACCGGATTTCGGCCTCGATGTTAACTCTGACGAAACCGTTGTGTACTTCATTGCAAACGTACGTTTCCAAATGGCGAACACCCATGTTGTTGTTGATTGGATTCTGAGCGATTTATTTCATTAAAATTGAAGATTCCAAAAAGTGGCACTCGAAATTGCGCTGAATCTGAGACGAACGATATGTCTTTGCTTTTGTCACTACGACTGGCTAATGTCGAATTCGTTTTTGAACCCAGGTTGGAACTGGCGCAACCCGTTCTGAATCACAGTTTCAACCCCAACCCGATTCAGGTTCGACCGAACTACAATTTGCTTGACGTTTGTTTGTTTATGTGTTGATCACCGACCCAGTTCCTAAAAACGAAAACGACATAAGTCCAGGGTTGGCCCATCTCGCTAAACAAAAAAAAACGGTCGAATGTTTGTAAACAGTTTTTGACAGCTAATCAGCTGTTTATGAACTACAGCCATCATAGAGGTCCCCAAGCAAATCGCCACGAACACCAACGCACAATCAATCTTACACAAGTCGATTTCCTCAGAATGAAAACGTATCGATGTTTGTTTGATGTTATTGAGCTTTCGGTCAACGGCAGGCCAACAAGGAAGTGGTTGTTTTGCAGCAATTCTGTTTATATTTGGATTCTCACAGCAAACAAAAGCAATGTTGTGACAATTCTCACAGCAAACAAAGAAAATTTTGTCAACATTGCACTACTACGCAGGCAACTGGATTGGTCTATAAGCCATGTTGACATTTCAGCTCGCAATTTCAAATTGATTAGTCAGTCTACAAGATGAATATTGGTCTGAAAAAGTATCACTATCCAGGTTTTTACGAACGCTAATGGCTACCGCAATCAGGCGCGCTTTCTGGTAGGGATCAGTCGACATGACGTTTGGCTTGGATCTGTTCAATATAAAACGACCCAAGCCAAACGTCAAATAGGCTGAACCCGACCAGAAAGAGAGCGTGTTTGCGGCAGCCATCAGCGCTTTTAAGAGAGGAGTCTGGAATCTGCACCACTTCCTGCACTTCGATGGGACCTTCATCGAGATCTAGCTTGACCAATCCTTTCGCGACTGATATCATGCTGCCGTTGTTTGCCGTGCCTACCTGATGCGCCATAGGTAGTCGCTCAACGAATCCATTGCCACTACGAGACATGTGGCACGTGGCACCAGAATCGAAGTACCATTCTTCACCACTTACCTCACCCATCGCAAAAACGCTGCACAAAGCTTTGTCAGACGTTCTCTGAGGGTTTTGCTTCTGTGGACATTTCGCGGCAAAATGTCGTCATTCTTCGTCGTGCCACCGTTGCTGCCTCATCGTCTCCTAGCCTGGTTGAAATACAACGCACCATCTGCGCTGCCATTCTTTGGCCCATTTTGCAGCTTAATCTCTTGCAAAATTTTTGCCTTTACCGCGTCCGACGTCAACGCAGTACCCGATGCTTCGAGCCCCATAATCATGGGTTCATAATGCTCCGGAAGTCCCATGAGTAACAACGCAGCCAGCCATGAGTCGTCAACCTTGAAGCCGATTCCCGCAAGTTTATGTGCCGTAGACATCAGCTCGTCGACATACGATTCCACGCTGCCGCAGGCATCCAAACGAATTGAAGTTAGCTTCCTCAGTAGGCCGATTTTCCTGGTCAAATCGTTGTCTTGGAAAGCGTTCCGCAGTTTCTCCCAGGACTCTTTGGCGTTCTTTGCGTCCTGAACCAGACTGTAATTGGTCGTCTCCAGGCTCAAGCAAATTGTGGCCAACGCTCGCAAACTAACCTCTTTGTTCACTTGGTGTCCTTTCGGTGGCGCTACCGCGTACCCAGGGTTGCCACATTTAAATCTGTATATTTTTCTCCAATTATCTGTATTTCTGTATCCTAGAAAAAAATATCTGTATTTTAAATCTGTATGCCTAAAAATTGAGATAGAAGTTGAATTTATGCGAGAAATTCATGAAAATATCAATCACTTGTAACTACATTGCGGGATTGTCACATCAAAGATTAAATTTTAAGGTTTTCAAAAATACGAATTCCAATTTTTCTTAAAAATCTGTATAAATCTGTATAATTTTGGCCGAATTCTGTATACAGAATCTGTATATCTGTATTTTTCCACAAAATCTGTAATCTGTATATACAGATTCTTGGTCACAAATTATTCGAGAAAATCTGTAAAATACAGATAAATCTGTATATGTGGCAACCCTGCGCGTACCAAGTGCCTTCGCGAATGAGTGTCATTTTCATCGCGAACGCTCACGTGTTGAAATTTTCACGCCCCTTCAGCTTCTCGTTGATGGGTAGTGCAACCGCGTCACGGTGTCTTTGTGGAGTAATTTTATTACAAAAAAATAGGTAAGTCTGAAATTTCAAACTAAAAACAATTAGACTTTGCTCTTTCATTTGCGACCAAAATCAAAATTATCGGTCGGGGGGTCCAGAACATTTTTTTTTTATTTTGTGTGAAGTATTCATGGATATGTGTAAACATAGATACGGGACAAACTGCAAGATCAAACCATTTGAACACCTTGGCTTGGAAGGTAAAGTTGTTCTTGCTCAAAAGAGCTGTAATAAGCATATATGACATATGATATACGCATAATTGCAAAACTGTCTCAAACGTCATTTTAGTTATTGTCCACGAAAAACCTTGAAAATCGTACTTAAATTAGTCATAATGATGTAAGAAGTTATTAGGAAATATTTTCAATAGGTGAAGATGCATCGATATCAAACCTCGAATTTTCAAGAGCTTGTTTGTAGATTTGTATCTTGAGAACCTGACAACCTTTTGCGTTGAACATTTTATTGATTAGTCGCCACCAGCGAGTGACCAGTGAGTTACCGGTTGTCTGCTTCTCTAGACTTGTGCTTTTGAAAATTCGAAGTTTGGCTTCTATGTATATTCACCCATAAAACCATTGATAACCGAGTGTGTAGCTCGTTTTTATTAAGCAGATAAACGGACCAAAATAAAAACTGCCACCGCTGGGAGACAGAGGAGGATTTTCTCTTCATCGTAGCATTGTGAAATAAAGTGTAAATACATTCGTTTGCTCAGTAATAACAAGCTATGGCTTTTAGGACGAGATCATTAATTATGCGAGATTTCTCTTTTTACTCAGATACAAAAGTGACTTATCCGCCTTTCAAACAACACAATTTCAGTTATAGAGGGCTTCGCATGTGATAAACCTAGTTATAAGGCATGCAATATACTTGCCCCATGGTGCTGCAAAATACGCTAATTTGGATGGTATTTGAGAAGTTTCAAATCTTATATTTTTTATGTTATTTAATGGCACAGTGCTTATGAAAAGATCCGAAACTTACATCATGAGGCTAAAATGGGTTTGGGATTTTTGTACTTGTTTGCAGTACTATAACCCCATATTAACCCCTCTACCGGCAGCTTCATTTTTTCAAAATATTCAAATCGCGATAACTTTTTTGTTTCTCAATATTTTTGAAAAAAATTTCCTCAACTTCTCAAAAAACTCTCTTTTTTCAGAATCTGTATCGGTTTTGAGCATTGGTCATCTATATTCGGAGATATTCCTGTTTTTGAGCAACGAGCTTGTATGTTTTTGGTACCACTCTAGCCGTAACGAGATCTTGAAAACTTCTTAAAACATCATATTGAAATTTTATATGGGAAGTGTCGGTCCCCCAAGGAACACCGAAATATTTTTAAAACCAGTTGACCAATGGTCAATACCGACATAGATTCCAAAGTAGAAGAGTTTTTTGAGAAGTTGTGAAAAAATGGTGGAAAAATATAGAGAAACAAAAAAGTTATCGCGAATTAAATATATTTTTGTGCTGAAAACATGAAGCCGCCGGTAGAGGGGTTAAGCTAAATAATAGCAAACAAACTCATGAATATCTCTTCTGCTAGGGTAAGTGTACCAGTTATGGCCATAGTGGTTCCCTATTTGGCCATACGTGATAACTTGAATGTTTATATTTTTTTTTATACCAATTCATTTATTTAAGGCTCAATCGCGTTTAACGCTTTACGGAGCCGAGATTCATTTTTGTACTTTTTTACAATTGTTTAACTTCTTAAGTACCAAGTTTAGTTCGGGTTGGAGCCAGGGTACTCGTGGCAACTCGAGGTTAGTGGTCACAAATATTTTTAGGAAGGGCTAGGTTGGGATTGGGTTACAGGGTTCTTTGCAGCTCATCCGGGTGGTATTTCATGGTTGCTCGTTTGTCGTATCATGGCGTATACCAACTTCATGTGGGTTTTCGATTGCCGGATGGCCAGGAACATCAATCCAACACAAATGGGACATAACACAGAGAGAAAAAAAACTGGGGAAGAGAACACAAGAGAATTAAACTTTTATACAACACAAGCGAAGATAATCGTAAAGCGACAACATGTAGACGAGATCGCGGGAGCCCAACACATCTCTAACTGAAACATAGGGTTGTCTACCTCGGGCCGCAAGGGTATCCAAAAGTTGTGCTCTGGAGGCGTCCATATCCGAGCACTGCCAAACTACGTGATCGATGTCATCATAACCGGAACCACACCTATTACATATATTGCTTAGCGCGAGGTTAATCCTGTGCAAATGTGCGTCTAGCGAGTAATGGTTGGCCATAAGTCTTGACATCACGCGAATGAAATCTCGACTTACATCCCAACCTTTCCACCACGCTCGCAAGGATACTCTAGGGATTATGGAATGTAACCACCGTCCCAGTTGGTCATTTAGCCAGTCGCTTTGCCAACCGTGAAGAGAACTTTGACGTACTAAATGAAACAATTCATCGTGTGAAATTCTTCTATCATATATCTCACCTTCCTCAGCGCCCACCTTTGCGAGAGAGTCCGCCTTCTCATTGCCATAAATTAAGCAATTGAGGGGACCCATACAAAGGTAATCTTATATGATCTTTCGACCAGTGCACACATCTGCTCTCTTATTTTTGTAAGAAAGTAAGATGCATGCTTTACAGGTTTCATCGATCGGAGTGCCTCAATAGAACTGAGACTATCCGAGAAGATGAAGAAGTGGTCTGCGGGCATGTTAGAGATCATCCCCAAAGCGAAGTTGATTGCTGCCAGCTCAGCAACATAAACCGTGCAAGGTCCTGAAGTTTTCGGAAGGCGGAAGAGTTTTCATTGAAGACACCGGAAGCCAGTGGATCCATTTATACGTGACCCGTCAGTGAAATATCTCCTGTAGGAATCGACATTCTGGAACTTTCTGTTGAAAATACGTGGAATAGTTATACATCGAAGTTGATCTGGAATTCCATGAATAGCTTGTTTCATGGACAGATCATATTCAACAGAGGCACTGTCATTGGTGAAGCGTACACGTGGAGGGTTATAACATGGAAGGCTAATGTCAGATGACATGTAGTAGAGATAAACTCTCATGAATTTTGACTGAGTATTCAGTTTAAGCAATTCTTCGAAGTTTTCGATGACGAGTGTGTTGCTCACTCCACACTTAATAAGTATTCTTAGCGAGAGCTCCCAGAATCGGTTCTGTAGCGGTAAAACCCCTGCCAGAACCTCTAGGCTCGCATTATGTGTTGAGTGCATACACCCTAAGGCGATACGCAAACAACGATATTGAATTCGTTCCAATTTAATCAGGTGGCAGTTTGCTGCTGAGAGAAAACAGAAAGAGCCATACTCTAGAACAGAGAGAATTGTTGTTTATAGATTTTTATGAGGTCTTCCGGGTGAGCACCCACCATGTTCCGGTAATAGGGTCCTAAAGCCCTGTCCAATTTTAGTACCAAACGCTTAAGTTTAGGTCAAAAACAAATGTTTACTCAATTTTTAATGTTTTCCTCGGTTTAAGCCCAAAAAACATTTTTTTTTATGATTTTTAGATTTTGGGGTCTATTTGTAAATCGAGCAGATCATGTGACTCGTCTGAGCTCATTGTCGATCAAAGTAAGCATGCATATTTCAGATGTCACCCATCGACTCCCATAGTAATCCAGTCACATAGAGTGACAACTGTCGATAAATTCGAGTGACAGTGCCAAGTCGAGCGAAATTTTTGGTCGACAGTGTCTCCAGTCGAGTCGTTTTTGATCGACTCGACTTATAAAATAGGGCCTTTGTCTCACCCCTTGGTTTAAACTCAAATTTGGGTATATTTTGTTTTCCGTGTCCCTTCCGAAATGTCAGAATCTATCTGATAGGAACAACTCCAGTGTTAAAACTATATGCCCTGTGGCATTTTGTCGAAACAGTGAATGTCAAACATGATCACAAGTGTCAAAACCGAAACCGAAAAACCATTTTTCGAATTGAAGTTTAAAAATGTTAAAGCCGTTATTTGAGCTGGAAAAATAGCTAAAGTAGTTGCAAGAACATGCTCTTTCGTATTATTAAATAAAAACAAGAATTCATTAAACATTTTAGGACCCAATTGTTCGTAGAAAATTGATCCTTTGTTGGCATTTTTCTACCAAATACTTAGTATGGATTCGCCAAGTGCATTTTGAATCAAACCAGACCCCAAGATATTTTGAAGTCAAAGACTGATCGATGTCTGTTCCCAAAAGCTTAAGCTTTAGTTGGGCTGGATTCCGCTTTCTAGAAAATACGACCAGTTGAGTTTTTTGCGGTGCAAACTCGATTCCTAAATTTGTAGCCCAAGTGGATAGATTATCAAGGGAATTTTGCAATGGTCTTTGCAAGATGTCGGCTCGTGGGCCCTTAATAGAGACCACAGCATCATCTGCAAGTTGTCTAAGCGTGCATGGTTCTTCCAAACAGTTGTCAATATCTTTAACATAAAAATTATAAAGCAAGGGACTTAAACATGAGCCTTGGGGAAGGCCCATATAGCTAATTCTGGAAGTTGTCAGTTGACCGAGAGTGAAGCTCATGTGTTTTTCTGACAACAGATTGTACAAGAAATTATTCAATATTCCAGGTAGTCCACTATTGTGCAAGTTTTCTGACAATATTTCTATGGAAACCGAATCAAAAGCGCCCTTAATATCCAAGAAAACCGAAGCCAATTGCTCCTTGTCCGCAAAGGCTAGTTGAATATCTGATGAAAGCAACGCTAGACAATCGTTTGTTCCTTTGCCCTTGCGAAAGCCAAATTGTGTACTGGAAAGCATGTTGTTTGATTCGACCCAGTGATCGAGTCGGGATAGGATCATTTTTTCTAACAATTTCCTTAAACATGATAACATAGCGATCGGGCGGTACGAATTATGATCAGACGCTGGTTTCCCAGGCTTTTGAATAGCTACTACTTTGACCTGTCTCCATTCAGGTGGAACAATGTTGTGCTCCATGAATAAGTTGAACAGGTCAAGCAACCGTCTTTTAAGGCTGGTTTACAGTTCGGAAAACGTGTCACGGGATTTTGTCCCCCATGTGTTTTAAATGGGAGCGGGATTTGGAAATCCCGTGACGGAATTTGAGCATGACAGTTTTCCTGAAGTGTAGACGCTACCGCGGGATTTGCACTGAGAAGGGAAATGAAACTCTACACAAACTTTCCCGCGCGGGAACAATTCACTTTGAATTGTTTCCGCGCGGAATTTGAAGGTTTGCGATAAGTGATTTCGGTGCAAATATTCAAAATGAGTTCAACTCTCACGCCGAGGACCTGGGATCGAATCCCATCCCCGACATAGTCACTTATGACGTAAAAAGTTATAGTGACGACTTCCTTCGGAAGGGAAGTAAAGCCGTTGGTCCCGAGATGAACTAGCCCAGGGCTAAAAATCTCGTTAATAAAGTCAAACCAACCAAAATGAGTTCAACTCAAGTTGGTTGAGTTTCATGCTGAGCTGGATAATGTTCTGCGCCAAATGCCATTTATGGAGGGCATGCAGTTTTGGCTTTAGCAAATCTTAAACAATAATACATACTGAATAATAACTGAAATGTAATGAAACTTGAACGGAAAATAAAAGACAATCGTATTATAAAACATTGTACACATTTTAGAATTTTAACTGATATCTACCAACAACTATGGAAAAAATATACGACATATTAAGCATATAACAAGTGCGGAAATGAGAATAAAAGTGCAGGAAAACACCAACCCGGGAATAAAAATATACCAGACCGGGGATAAAAGTGCGGGAATACACCAGACCGATCATTGAATCGGATTACATCGGTAATCCCGCACTTTTATTTACGATTTCGCAATTATAGGGGGTTTAGTTAGGCACTGACACGTTAATACTTCTACAGGCTCTGTTTGCCCTTTGAAGGAAGCACCACACTAGACAACGGGCTAGCATTCAACGTCGTGGCACAGACGGAAAACGTTCCTCTCGAAAAGTTGTTCGGCCTGAGGCGGAATCGAACCTTAGCAGTTAAATTTGTTTTCAAATTCTAATACTTATCGATTTTAACGTAAATTAATTCAAGATTGGTACATGTTTATATTTATTTCATTTCAAGTTAGTCTTTAAATGGTTCGTCGATTTCGTTTGCTATAGCAATACTGCATATGTTTAGTCTAAAATACAGTGTTGAACGGTTATAGAGTACACTACAGCACAAAGCTCAGTGTTCATCATATCAATGGAATGGATCATTGAAGATAGTTTTTGCCAGTGCTCACCGCATCAAAACAAAGGCGCCACTGTATATGGGATTTAACATTGTGACAGCATTGCTGTTCTGTCAAACACACAAAGCTACGGTGGCGCTATCTATGCTTTCCATAGCGGCCGTTTTGGTTATTTTAATGATCCATTGAGTCCCTCAAATTTGTAATCGGATTTTTACTCTTAGGATACGCTGTCGATCTTAAATTATTTGTTAAAGCTTTCCAATTAACTTTATTTTCTCTGGCCGTAGTTCAGTTTAGTATATGTTCAGTTTTTATAGTATGTAAAGCTATTAATTCAACAATAACGGAATTATGTACTTAATGTTAACTAACTGTGCACCATTTAGGGATTTCTGCTGAAACGTTTAAGTATAATAATATACATCTATGTAAAGCTATTCTTTAAAGGCAATTAGCGCGTTCAAACTGAAACGGTAATATGTCGATATTGTTGAAGTATTCAGTCAATTTACGTCGAATAAAGCTTCCAGTTTCATGAGGGCGTCCACGTTTTTGTCCATTGATCTGATCCATCTGCTGAAACGTGCGCCATTCTCCCTCAATAAGCTTTCCATCTCTGTCATAACGGTCCACTACTTTCGCGTATGAAGCATTTCTGTTCAGTAAGAAATTATGAAGCGCACAGCAAGCAGCAACGATGAGCTTCACCTTGTCAGGAGCACAAAGAAATTCTGATCTAAGGCATCCCCAGCGCATCGACAAAATCCCAAATGCATTCTCTACAGTACGCCGAGCACGCGAAAGTCTGTAATTGAAAACCCGTTGATCGTTGTTAAGTTCACCGCTTCCATAAGGTTTTATTGTACGCCGGGTTAAAGGAAAAGCATCATCAGCTATGAAGAAGTGCGGCATGTCAACACCATTGACTGGAGCATCTGGTGGTAGGTTCAAAAATGGATCGTCCTCTAGTATGTGTTTCCCGAAGTCAGTCCTTGAGAAAACATTAACATCGCCATCTGCACCGGGCGATCCAACATCGATAAAAGTGAATTCATAGTTTGCATCACTTGCTGCCATTAATATGATACTATGATACCGCTGTAACGAAAAAAGAGTGTATTATATTAAATTATTGTAAACTGTTGGGAAATACATTTTAAATGATAAACTGTTTGATCATAAAAAATAGTAATACGCAAAACATTGCGTTGATATTATTATTAATTTACATTTTACTATCAATTATTATATTGATAGAAGATATATTATTGCCGTACTCGAAACACATATATTATTTGAAATGATAAAACATCAGGATATATTCTAGTAAAAAGTATATCAATACTGTCCGCTCATTTAAGTTATTTTATATTCTTATCATCAAATCAATAAACTCCAAAATAGGGTCCTGTTTCAAGTATAACTTTAATATGAATTCAAAAATAATTGAAATGAATGTTATCTCACATCAATTATTTAGAGGTATGTACAGCATAGTGCAGGGTAGTTTGTTGTAAAACAAAGTTCGTAATTCGATGTTTCTCGCAGACAAGAAATTGACCTTAAAAAATGTTACGCAACTAGGGTTGTTATGCTTTGAAAAAAAAATTCTTTAGCGGACTTTGGGGCAAGTGTGCCATAGAGACAAGTGTGCCACCCCTGCTTTTTATAAAAACTACTGTATATATTTTCTCTTTGAGCTTAACAATATGTTCCGTTATAGTTCACAGTACAATGCCAAAAATATGATGAAAATTGCTCTATTTTTCACGTATTTACATCGACTTTTGCAAAAACAACCAACAATTTTAAGTGGATTTTTATAAGATTTCGTTGTTTCTAAATAGCATGGTAACAGGTAAATTATTAACATATTTTTTTAACGTACTGTACATCGTAAAACTTTTCACATGTGTAAGTTATTGTGGCATTTGAACGAAAAAAGTATTTAGTTTTACATACGAAATCCAGTTTGGTTGAAATGTATACTTATTGGGGCAAGTGTGCCACCCATTTGGTAAACAAAAATTGTTGAAGTGTAATTTATAAAAATGTAAACATCATCAACAAAATTATAACAATAAATCAAAATGAGGCACCAGTAGTAGTTTCTGAAGTATACTTACTAGGGGAAGAACTGACATGTTTGCCCCCCAAAGTGATTTTTTCCCTAAAATACTCAATAGTAACATGTTTTTAAGCTTATTAATTTCCGTTTTATATATACATCAATATTTTACCGTTATTTAGTGCTGATCTAGTGTAATATTATACATATTTGCCGTAATACAAAGGTAATACATATAATGTATTGAATTGAGACAAAAATAACCAATTTAGTTATTCGAATTGAGTAATAGAGAGTTACGCATGTTTTGAACCTTGTTATAAAGCATCCCCTTATCACGGTAAACTTAAAACTATTTTTCAAATTATCGACAAGCGTCTGCTTTGTAAGTAATATGAATAGGAAATAAAGAAAATTTTATTACAAGTAGAATTACATGCGATAATCATTCGGTGGCCGTCTTGCCCTATATGGGTGGCACACTTGCCACATAGTGTCGAAAAAAAGGTTATTTTGGACGATATTTGAGTAGCTCCAAAACTAATACTTTTTGAAATTATTTTGTTTTTAAATGGCACAGTGGTTATGAAAAGATGTGAAACTAATATCATGAGGCTAAATTGATGGATTTTATAAGCTTTAGAGAAAGTTAGAAAACAATTTGCTTAAGGTGGCACACTTGCCCCAAATTCCGCTAAATGCTGTTTTTAACGAAAGTTTGGTTTACATTGATTAAAACTAACAACTTACAAGAGTTTTGAAGCTATGAAATAAAATTTTTTTGAACGTTAACCTTTCTAATGCATTAGAAAAAGTTATAAATTATGCATTAAGGGTCAAAAATTACTTATGACTTTGAGATGCTCTCAAAAATCCATTTTAAACCGATTTTTGTTCTTTTGGCTGTAGGGAGAGATCTCCCAGTACCGGACAAAGTTGAAAAATTGAAAGTCATGGTCCAATCAAGATGGTGTATTAGA
>NW_018735658.1:0-12529 GCF_002204515.2 Aedes aegypti | reverse complement strand
ATAAATAGATGCTTTCAAAATTATTTCGCAGATCTGGTTCCAGAAATCATTATTTATTATATTGCTAAGCTGAAGCACAGTTTACAAGAATAACAAAATTTAAAAAGAGAAACTATTGGAAAAAAATTTTTGAAAATCTTGACAGAGAGACTTCTTTATCGAAGTTATGGTCTGTAGCTCGTAATTTAAGGAATTATAAATCGTCTCTTCCCACTGTTTTGGAATATTCGGAAAAATGGATAGATGATTTTTCTTCAAAAATATGTCCTGATTTTGTACCTCCTCCAATACATTTCAAGGCAAATTCTTTGAATTATTTTCCGGAACTTTGCAATCCTTTTTCATTGGATGAATTTAATATGGCGTTATCAATTACCAAAAATACTGCTCCTGGAATTGATAATATTAAATTTATTGTATTAAAGAATTTGCCAGATGAAGGAAAACTTCATTTACTTTCAATTTATAATTCTTTCTTATATCAGAACATTGTACCTCTTGAATGGCGTTCTATTAAAGTTATTAGTATTGTGAAGCCTGGTAGAGATCCTTCATTTGCAGATAGTAGAAGACCAATTAGTTTGCTGTCATGTTTTCGTAAACTGTTTGAACGAATGATTTTAAACCGCCTTGAATTATGGGCTGAAGATAACAAAATTTTTCCATCTTCTCAATTTGGTTTTAGAAGAGGTCGTGGTACCCGTGATTGTGTTTCACTTTTGGCTTCACAAATTCAACTTTCCTTCAATAAAAAGCAGGATGTTGTTTCAACTTTCTTAGATGTTTCTGGAGCATATGATTCTGTTTTAATTGATTTATTGTTCAATAAAATGAACAATTTAAAAATTCCAAATTTGATTTCAAATTTTTTATGTAATTTGTTTTCTTTCAAAATTATGAATTTTTTTCATGATGGATGTTCCAAAACTATCCGTTATAGTTATTTTGGCCTTCCACAAGGGTCTTGTTTAAGTCCTTTTTTGTACAATTTATTCACAAGTGACATTGCTTCCATTATTCCTAATGGTTGTAACTTACTACAATTTGCTGATGATAATGTGATTTCTATTAGTGGCAAAAATAGAGAGATCATTAGACATTTTATGCAATGTACCTTAGATAATATTGATATGTGGGCACATGAAAACGGTTTTTCTTTTTCTGTTCAAAAAACAAAATATATTGTTTTTACACGAAAATATTCTTCCACAAATATAAATTTATATCTTAATGGACTTGAAATTGAAGAAGTTGATATTTACAAATATCTTGGTATATGGTTTGATTCTAAATTGAATTGGAACACTCACATCAAATATATTCAAAAAGTTTGTGCAAAACGAATAAATTTTCTACGAACAATCACTGGTACTTGGTGGGGAGCAAATCCTTCTGATTTAATAACACTTTACAAAACTACTATTCGTTCAGTTATGGAATATGGTTGTTTTACATTTGGTAGTGCTGCACAAACATATTTTGTCAAACTTGAAAAAATACAATTTCGTTGCTTGAGGATTTGTTTAAAACTTATGAATTCAACTCATACTCAATCAATTGAAGTTTTGGCAGGTGTTATTCCACTTAAAATTCGTTTTCAAGAATTGAACTGTAAATTTATGATGAATTGTTTTTCTAACAATCATCCGATTATTAATATTTTAGGCTCTTTATTTGAAATTAATCCCACGAGCAAAATATTAGACTCCTTTAATCATTGTTCTGTTGAAAATATTGTTTCAATTCCTTGGAATGCATTTTATAATTCTAATATCAGCATTCATACTTATCAACCATTAATTGACTTGTCTCTAATTTATGAATTGAAACAAGTTCCAAAAATTCAACATTCTAATATTTCTAAATTTTTATTCGAGCGGAAATTTAATGGAATCACTCCTGCGCAATTTTATTATACAGATGGTTCTTTGATTCATGATAATGCTGGCTTCGGTGTGTACAATTTATTTTCAGCTCATTTTTTTAAATTACAATCTCCCTGTTCTATTTTCATAGCAGAGCTGATTGCCTTATATTTTGCATGCATCTTGATCAAAGATTGTACTCCAAATATATATATTGTTTGTTCTGACAGTTTGAGTTGTCTTCATGCATTGAATACAATCAATTTTAATTTTAAAACTCATCATATCATTTTTATGATTAAAAAAATACTATTTGATCTCAACTCTCAAGGATTCGTCATAAAATTCGTATGGGTCCCAGCTCATTGTAATATTTATGGAAATGAACAGGCTGATTCTTTAGCTAAATTAGGTGTGAATCGTGGCGTAATTTTCAATCGTGATATTTCGCCTTCTGAATATTATTCAAAATTTAAAAAAATGTCTCTTTCCAATTGGCAAAATTGTTGGAACTCTGGTGATAAAGGGCGTTGGTGTCATTCGATTTGTCCTAAAGTAAGTCACTTTCCATGGTTTAATAATATGTCAGTTAGTAGAAATTTTATTTGCTCATTTTCGAGGTTAATGTCAAATCATTACATTTGCAACAGCCATTTGTATCGTATCAACATTACAGATTCCAATTTGTGCGACTGTGGAAAATCCTATGAAGACATTGATCATATAGTATTTCATTGCGACAAATATATTTTTCCAAGAAACAAATTATTGAACAGCATAACTAATTTTGGTCTCTCAGTTCCTGTGTCTGTGCGTGACATACTAGGTGCAAAATGCTATCCAATTTTAAAATTATTGTTCCATTTCTTGAATGAAATCTCATATTTTGTTTGATACTTCGTTGTTGCTTTTTTCTTTTCAATTTATTTTCAGATATCAACGAGGTTGTGATTCGTTCCCCGACTGGTTTTTATTCGACTGAATTGATGCCCTTATTCCATACCTAATTGACGTCCCTTTCAAGACAATGGCTCTGTTATGGTTCGTTACCGTGTGAGCCTTTAGATTTAAGTGTGTTTTATAACGTTTTGTGAAAAGATAAAGAGGTTTTGTGCCTCTTTGAGAAAGATTTCCAAAAAGAAATCACTCAAAGGGGTTTTTCCCTCTTTCAAAATTTTTGATTAAAAATAAATAATAATAATAAATAAATTGAATCAAATGAGGTCGTGTATATTTTTTAGCTTGACTCCCACCAAATATAAGCAGCATGCTGAAATTGATTTTCATGAAAAATTGAAGAAAAAAATACAGAAAATGTTTTTGAAAAATGTCTCTTTACTTTTCACTTGCCCCAAAAGTGGGGCAAGTGAAAAGTTTACCGTTTTGAACAATAAATTCAAAAACAAACAGTCATATTCACGGTTTCTATTAGTTTTAACATTTGTTAAGACTTCCCAATGAACAATAACATAAGTAACATGTAAACAAAGAAAATGTTATTCTTTTCACTTTAATTTTCTTCTCTTCAGTTATGTTAGTTGAAATGATTCGACTGCAACATTTCCAATGTTAGTTCTTACATTATAGAACAGCAATTGCATTTCTGCTCTGTAGAATTTCCACCGCTCGTTATTTGTTTTTGAGAAAGTCGGATATAACGTCGGATAACTCTTCGGGAGAAATCAAACGGAATCCTTCAATAACGTATTTAGAATCTTTTCTATGTGGATAGACCTATACCCCATTTTTATGTTTTGAACTAGACATTCCACGAGATTTCCGTGTGTTCTCTAATATTACAACATTTCAGTCAACGTCTTCCTTTCAATTCGCTGCCCGAAGTAGACATATTAATATTGTAATGTTTGGCAACATCTTTTAGAGAAGTTCCATGATTTCTAATAGCTTTTAACGCTTGAGTATAGTGTTTCTTGAATTATCAGCACGTTATGTTTTTCTATGATAATTGCGAACTATGTTTACTTATGGCTACTTAAAGAGAAAACACAAATTGAACCTCTAATGATAAACTTTTCACTTGCCCCACCTGATAAGAAAATTAACGGTGTTTAAATTTAGTTATTTTTAGGTCTACGTCAAATTAATTCTAAAACTTTTTTTATTGCAGTTTGAAACTGTCACAGAGGACAACTAAGAAGTGGTACAGGAAATTATTTTCTGCAACTTTTTACCACTGAAAATATAAAAATAAGATTGTACGCCGCCAACTTGTTACGGAGTAACAGTTGACAGGTAAACAATTTTTCACTCTATTATGCAATAATGGCTGAAAAATCCCAGAAATCTCATACCTATCGTAATGTTCTCAATGGCCTCAAAAGTTTACGCATGAGTTTAAAACGGTTATTCACATATTCAGTAAAATATATCAATTGTTTTCACTTACCCCATTTACCCACTTGCCCCGCGGTACCTTAATTTGTTTATTCAGTATGTTTCGAGATATTCCTTCATAATTTGCTCCTTAACATTTTATTGAGATTATGCCTACAATAACTTCAAGAACTCTTTAAAAGATCCCTTTAAAAATACGTTTTGTTGAAGCTTTCTTAGGATATTCTTCATAAAGTTTGACCTTGTACTCACAAAAATCTATTTTTCTATAATTCCGATATTCCTCTAAAAAATGTTTAAAGATTCCGTCAGAAATTCATCCGATTTTTTTAAAGAATTTCTGTGCTTTATCGAAGGGCTCATACAGGAATCATCCCACAAGATTTTCAGGAATTTGATCGGGAATTTCACCAAACACATTTTGAAGCATTTAATCATCTCATAGGTATGGGCATAACTTTTGAGATTTATGCACGACTTCATGTAATGTAATTTATGAATGTTTCTACACCAAAAAATAATCCATGGAAACTAAAGAAATTTTCTTGGTTTCAAACTGTAAGAAATATTTTTGCAAACATTCCAGTTCAAATCTTTGAAAAAATGTTCAAAACGCCTCTGGATGCGTTTTAAATAATGTTCAAGAAAATGTATGTGAAAATCTACGGATGAAACATTCTTTGAATTATGCTTAAAGAAGTTCCAAGAAGAGCTTCGAGGCAATTATTTATACTATTTCGAAGGAGTTGCTACAGAATTAGATGAATTTTAATATGAACCTCTTCAGGAATTGACGTGTTCTAGGGATTTTTTTCCGATAATTCAAGGATCATGTATACCTAGGAACACATGTTGATTCAGTTTGTCTTACTGGCCAGAGCAATATTGCCGATCGAAGGGACCACAACGAACCGAATCTTCAGAATTTTTCTCCAAGACTTTAAGGGGGTAGGATCCGTCATCGATATCATCGAAACTACGAAAGCAGTTTTTCTGTTTAAATTTGAAGATAATTTGATGAAAATGTGTTCACTGTGTTTCGGGTGCAGATAAGAATACAGTGAACACATTTTCTTGATTACGAAGGAAAACACTGCTTTCGAAAATTCTGAAATCAATGAAAGATGCTGCCCCCTTAAATAGACCCGTCATTCAACACTGAAATGCGATTAGGTCTTCACTTCGCTTACTACGAAAAAATAGAGTGGATATGTTGCATAGTTTCATGCAAATAGGGTGCATTGGTAGTGTATAATGATCGTTTTGGCGTGAAAATCGTGAATGAAATGTTAAGAACCGATATTCTCCTCCCGTGATAAAAAAAAACCTGGCTACGCCCATATTCATCGCCCTCTCAAAAGTCCATTTAAGTTCTTGATGCGGTTCACAACCAATAATTAATACCTCAAAGTTTTAAAAGCAGGAACAGCTTAAAATGACCCGATTTTGTCAGGTTCCCCATTTTGTCAGCCTAAAATTCATCGAGGGGTTGACAAAATCGGGTCCTCACTGTATAAACTTTGTAGTGACCAAGTCACTAAAAAATAACTCGCTACCAGTCCTGCGATCCCGAAACTTACTTGTGAGAATTCCGTAGCGCCCCTCGCCTATACGTGACAAAGTGTCCGCTGTTGGCTTCGCCCGAGTGCACAATCACCGCCAGCAGCCGGTACAGATTTTTCGGGAACATAGCGCCAAAGGTGTACGACCCAAAATTGAACGCACTCCCAACCGATCCGACTGGGGTGTTCTGTTCCGTTGGCGCTCCTCCGCCGCCGATCGTTGCCTCGTAGGCAGCCGCCCCCAAACTGGCCGAGTACAGAGACATAGTCGATCCCCACGGGGTGCTCATGGCACTGTTCAAACTGGGCTGCACGAAACTGTACGGTGCCATCGAGAGCGTTTCCGGGAAGTGGACGAAGTCTTGCCGCTTGTAGGCATGCCCCGTCGGAAGCCACGTCGTCCGGGCAATGTGAATACATAGGCAAGCAGGAAGCTTGCTGAAGGTGAGGGTTTTCGTGTGTGTGGTCGTTTCATTGCACGATTCGCACTGCACTCCGTTCAGGGTTTCGGGTTGGATGAATTCGGTCAGAAGACTTCCCACGGAAATGCCCGGGTTCTTGATTTCCGGTAGGGAAAGTGTGACGCTGTCGAATTTGTCGTAACGGACAACGGATTTGTATCCGCAGCCGGAGCAGCACAACTGACTGCTTAGACCGCCCCGGAACGGATGGGGCACTTGAATCTGTTTACGATCTCCCCAGACGGAAACCCTTCCCGGACCACGGGTCAGCCTTTCCAGGGACCTGCAAGATCCGGACGATCGCTTGTCCAGCGTCCCGTTGCGACTCATGTCCGTAGCCAAGATCGATTTCGGTCTGCTCGGTCGTCCGGAGAACGTAGAAATGATCGAAGGTGGTGATCCAGCGCAATCCATTAACGAGCCTTCCAATCCCGCCATCGAATCCTCCGTTTCCGTGCAGGTCGAATGGGGCGAGTCCGGAGTGTGCGCTTCCGATCGAACGTATCGAGTCAAATTAGTAGATTCGTCATACTCTGCGTTGCAAAAGTCCGACAGCATGGCACTGGAAGGTCTAGCCGGAGGCATCATCGCCCTCAGTTCCTCCTCCCCCAGGGCATCCGACAGACATCCGATCTTCTTCGGTTTCGTCACTTCCTCCTCCAGGGAATTCAGCAAAACGTGCAACAGCTCATGGGTGTCGTGTTCATCCGGTGGAATGACCCAGCCCTGGGCGTTCAACGCCCGGATGACCGCTCCCGGGGAATACGGATCGCCACGTAACGTTGGATGTGTCCCATTGACCACCTCCAGCACATTCTGCAGCGAGCTGACCAACGTTTTCTTGTCCTTGGTGTTGTGCAACTGCAACCAGGCGATAAACTGCGGGCAAGCGGCCAAAGCCTGAAGCAACGTATTCAGGAAGCAGGTCTTGCCAAAGTTATGCAATCCGGCGATCTGACCGCGCCTCTGCCGCAATCGAGAGTTGCCTGTCGAATAAAAAAGTGCGATCCCAAAGATTAGAAACAATCAGATTTTCCTCTTAGCTATCAGAAAGCCACTACTGATTGATTATCGATTTTTCCCATTACTCACCAGAGGGCCCCAGAATACGAAAGCGCCGACGACGACAGCAGCCGTCACTCCCGCGGCCATTAGGAATCTGTCACCTTCCATCTTTTGCTGTTCGCTGCTGTTAGCACACTATTTTCTCATTTCCAAATAGCACAGCCGAACTTTACTTGTTTTTTTCGTGAAAAACTTGGAAAATGTTGCTGGAAGAAAAGAAAAAAAACTGCTGATTTTCTGTTGTCGTTTTCTTTTGTTTTTGCTTTTGTTGACAGTTGTTTGGGTCGTCCAGGAAAGACGAAACGGGGAATAGCTGTCCGATTATGAGATGTGAACAGTGCGTTTTCATCGCATCCATGGAAGGCTGTACACTAAAAAAATGATCAGAATCCTGCTTTTTAAAAGCGCTAATGGCTGCCGCAAATAGGCTCCTTTCTGGAGGGATCAGTCGATTTGACGTTTGGCTTGGGTCGTTTAATATTGAACGACCCAAGCCAAACGTCAAATCGACTGATCCCTACCAGAAAGTGAGCCTGTTGCGGCAGCCATTAGCGCTCGTAAAAAGCTGGATAGTCCATTTTACGAGACGTTTTTGAACAGCTGATCGCTTATTTCATGCACAGCAAAAAAAGTTGTTGAATATTACATCGAAACTGCTGCAACCAAGTCATTCCCTCGGTTGTGTAATATTACACAGCCCGACGTACTCGCGGGCTATTGGTGTAATGAAAGCGACCGATGTAATTTTTCCGATGTAATATATTCGACGTACAAAATACGATGTAATCGATGCGGTGTAATATAAAAACTATGTAATCATAGCGATCGCAAATCCCCCGTGCGAAAAAAAAAGCGATCCCAAATTCTACTCAATGGTTGATTAAATTGCTTTGTAATATTTTTTCGCATTTAAATAATAGTTATGATGTTAAATTGGGTTTTACCCACAGACTAAGTTATTGAGTTTTGGGATCGATTTAAACAATTTAATCAACCATTGAAGGGAATTTGATTTGATAGTAAGATAAGATATGTTTCAAACAAAAAAAAAAATAAATTTACATTATTTATTTCATTTTTATTGCTTCAAAACTTAAAATGATGCAGCATAACGACTGGAGCGCTTCAGGTGATAGTCCGAGAACCCGCAGTGGACAGAGATTAAATTCAAGCCTGCAGGCACTTCAGGTAGTGATTAGTTTTCTTTCAGCCAACAGTGAAATGAATCGTAGAGCATGTTTTTCCGTGCCGTCTAAAAAAAATACAAAAGAATATATTATTGAATATACATAAATATATATAACTTAAGTATACTACAACGGATCGATATTTTAAACGGAAGTTCTATTCAAATGTTTAACGGAAATATGAGTTTTCATTTTTTTTTTTCTGCTTTGGGGAAATCTTAGATGCAAAGATTCAACAAACCCGCTTCAGAAAACCCTCTGTACTCTGGATCGCCCATTGTCCTCTATAAAAATTCTGAACTCAGATCTCGATAGGTATTTTTACGATGAACAACATTGCCGAAGAACGCAAAGCAATCCGGTGCTTGTGAAAAAAGTTATTGGACATAGACTATTCGGAGATTTTGCCCCGATTTTGTTATTATTGTTATTCCTTTACGTGTTTAATCAACGTCGCCTTGCCAATAGGTTTTCATTGAATAACTTTTTTCACCAAGTGTCGGATTGTTTCGCGGTCTTCGGCAATATTCTTCATCGTAAAAATACCCTATCTAAGTCTGTGTTCAGAATTTTATGAGGACAATGGGCGACCTCTGGCGATTTTTCTTTGTAAAAGTAACTTTTCCCATAGTAAATCCCATGCAAACTTTGAACGGCTGGCGCTAAAATATAGTTTCTCCGATCGAGCTGAACTTTTGTACAGTTGTTATGGGACCTAAATGCAATCCAAAAAGTAGACTGGAGCGAGAATCTAAATTTTGTCCCACATTAATACTTAGTCTTCTCGCATGGATCATAAAAGCTTTGAAATTCATTTATGGTTTTTCTACGAGTTTTGTAAATCTTCAGTCTTCACTAACTATTTAAATGTTCTAAAATCATTTGAAAGTTTGAAGATACTGGTGTTATTGCTGTTTGCGTTTGACGTGCAAAACTTGGCTAACTGGGCTTCAATGCGGTAACACAAAGCAACCAAAGGATACTTAACAACCATGATCCAAATCACCGCCACCCTAGCAAAGAAAATAAAATTTTGACTTCGCCTTCCTTGAGAAAAATCATACCGCGTTTGTTGTTCCCGCATTTGATATTTGCATTTCAAACGTGCACAGCAATATTATGGCCCATAAACATATGCCCGATGAATAAACGAAATATAATAACCCACCTCAGTTTTTTTTATTGTAATTACTTGAAGAGTTGCTTTTAAAATTTATCATAAAGATCATCATGAATTTCATAAAGGAATACCTTATAGCTTTTTTCGGGAGATTATTGTGTTTTTTACATGAGCTTCTTATAAAACTACATGAGGATATTTTCCTGACATTATAGCATTCCTTCAATATTTTCCACAAGACTTGCTTTTGACTTTTTCCCGCAATTCCTTTAGAAACGTTTCTACACTCAAGATAAACTTCCCATTTGATTCATGTGCCAACCCATATGGATTTTTGCAATGGAGGTATGCCCATACATAGTATGTGCGAAACCAATAAATCATCACCAATCTCTATCTTCATTGAAATCATGATCGAAACACATATTTTTCATAGCTGGCTTGAATGGAATATATGGAATATATTAAATATATTGTAGCTACCTTTTTCTTAACATTAAAAGGAATAATTTCCATTTTTCGTTCCTTGGATCAGAAATGTTTTATCGGAATCACACACGCACACACATGATCCCAATGAAATAAGATCCAAGAAACAATCAACAATGAACAGTTATAATGAGCAAACTTCATAAAAGTTTATTGAAACAAACTTATTATTAAAAGACATGTTATCACACGGAAGTTACATCTGCAGGGTGTCCATTCAAAATCAGTTTTCCAATTCCCGGATTTTTCCCGGGTGTCCAAGAAATTTCTTCTTTTTTATACGATATTGACAAATATGGAGGACATGATCTAATTTATTTATGAATTATTTTTAATACAATTAAAAAAATGGTTTACATTTTAAAAGGGTTTTGGGAAAAAAGATTTAAAATATTTCTGCACATCTTCATCGATCCTCTCTTCCGCTAATAACTTAGCTAAACTAGATAAATCTTCAATATTTCTTATTAATGAAGAAGATATAGTAATTCTTCATCCTACGACAACAGAATCAGTTTTCTGCAATAACGCAAAGAGATTAACGATGAAGAGAAATCGATGAATGTAGATAGGCCCTTATGAAAAAAACTTCCACAAAAGGGCAAAATTCAATAGGTTGCTATTACCTTCTAAGAATGTCTTAAGAATTATGCGTTAGACATGGCTTATGCCTGATTTATAGAGAAATGATTGATCTGTGATGAATCTCATTTTGGATCCAAGAAAAGTTCTTTTAACAGAAACAATATTTCCAAATACATGTTATTGTTCTCCTTTGAAGCTGGCTAAAACTTTGGACATGAATCCAAGATTGCATCTTCAAAGTAATCTTCAAGAGATTCAATCAAAATATCAATAATCTAGTCAAATACTTTACAAAATCTTACCAATAGTACCTAAAGGACCTCTTTATTTATTTATTCATCAAATAACTAGCCATGACATTTGCTTTGGATTATTGAAAGAATTAGCTGTCAATCTGCAGAAATCTATACAAAATCTCGTCAGAGGCCTCATAAGCCAGTGGTTCCCAACCATTTTGGAGCTGTGGCCCCTTTCAAGTTCTATAAATATCCCGCGGACCCATGCAAACAAAAATTTTCTTTTTTTTTGTTAAATAAATGAAAAAGATTTGATTTTTTTTTGTTAAATAAATGAAAAAGATTTGATTTTTTTTGTTAAATAAATGAAAAAGATTTGATTGGTATGTTCTGGTATGTTCTCTCGTGCAGGCAGGTGCAAACCTACTCTCATCAAGTTTGTTCGCGAATCTGTCGTGTTTGTTTTGCGTTGGTTTACACGCGTAAGATGCTTCGTGATTTCCATCTTGGCAAGGAAACTGATTAGCGGTTTAGGAAAATCCTTCGAAAAATTATACATTTATCAATAGATATCCTTGACAGGGTCTCACAGAGATTACGTCTGCGTTCCATGTATAATATTTTCTATTGCCTTCTGCATGGATTTACAGTAAAAATAACAAGGAACTAGTATCTAAGAAACATCTCTAAAGAATATTGCTCAAATTCTACAAAATTCTTGCAGTATAAGCTCTTGCGAAAACTCCAACAAATAATCTCACGATCAATTTGTTGGCCAGGGATTAGCGTTAAAGATTTCCCCAAAAATCGTCTTGAAAGGTTCCCGTGAAGATATTTTTGCTAGACAATTTTTCGAGGATATTGTAAGGAATATAGCAAGCATGGTTTCATAGCCCATTGTATACCGTGGGATGAATTTCGCCTGGAACTGTCAGAAAAGCTAGTCAGATAACCTTCAAGAATCTTCCCAAGAAGTACTGCTGCAGGAATATGTTAAAATCTAACAAGGAATCAAATAGAAATCCAGTTAACTGTATGCGAGTTGCGCCAAGGATTTGGGTGCAATAAGTGAAGAATTTTGAATTTCAAAAATTACACCTATTGTTCATCCCTACGATATTTTTTCAAAGATCTCGTGGATTTTTACAACGAGGAAAATCAAAAATATGTCAGTAATGTTTTGCGCTTTCCTCTAGAAAATATCTTAGTGAAAAATTTTAAATCATATTAATTCGTTTGTTTTTTTCTTAAATTCACATTGAATTAATATGATTTTTCTCAGGAAACTGCTTTTTAAAAAATATGTATCAACATTTATGCTGTTTGAATGAACATTTACTATGTGTTTGTGATTGAAATTGTGAGTAAAAAGAGCTCATGTGAGAAAAAAATTGAACGGATAATATTTAAAAAAAAATCTTATCCAAATGTCAGAGGGACATTAACTTCTAAGGATTTAAAGCAAAATCAGCCAAGGACCTTTTCTAGAGTCTACAGAAAATCTTATTAGCAATCTACTATTAACCATTTCAGTGATCTCTCAGAAAGAATTTTTAAATACTTATCGAATATCGATTCGATTTTCGTTAGGATTCTACAAAGAT
>NW_018735657.1:0-19559 GCF_002204515.2 Aedes aegypti | reverse complement strand
AAAAGCAGGAGAGATAAAATACCTGATTCAATTCACTGAGAATCCATTGAAGAAGTTCTGTCTCCACAAATTCCTTGAAAAGCATTTGGAAGTTTGGAACAAATATTTTGAGGAATCTGTAATGGAATTCAATAAAAAAAACTCCCTGGAAAAATTCCTCAAAGTCTCGAGACTTTAAAACAATTAACCCAAAGTAGGCGACAAACCCCACCTATTCCCTCCCCCTGGAGGCGATTTTCAGTCCTAGAGGGGGGGCGTCGTTTCCGGTTCGTGTTGTGCGAGGGCGAAAAGGGCGTGTTCAGTCGAGGATGAATTTAAAATGGTGAGCTCGTTTTATGCTTATGATAACACATTTTATTGTGACAACGCTACGTTTATGTAATTTTCAAACAAACCATGGATGGTTCGTCATTTCAAGTGTCGGCATAATCTCTTATTCATGTTTTGTATAATTTTATTTCTTTTCGCGTCATTGTTAAAACTAACCTTTGAATAGTTCGACATTTTGAATGTCGACGTATTTTCTTAATCTCTTAGGGGGATTAGGGCATAATGAACATACGGGGCGAAATGGACACCCCCTCAATATCTGAGAATATGCATACTCTATCAAAAGTTCATTCACTGCATGAAATCTGTATTGCATCTGAAATGTATGACGGTATAAAAATATATTTTTTGCTTCAATTTTCCTTCAAAACTTGACTTAAAGTTTTTCTCAGTTCAAATTGGCACATAAGCAAGGCCATCGAAGAATCTATTTTTTGAAGCAACACGTCAACGACCCATTAAGTTCTTTTTACTATTATGATTGAGGGAGAGTCCATCAACATATCGGAACGATTGACAGTCATAGAATATATTGGAATCACTAAATTTCATGCATGTGTTCATTTCGCCCCGATACCTTTTTACCCGCCTTGTTTTCGACCCAATTTTCTATCTCGCTTTTCTGACATATGTTATGATTTTTATCATCATGAATGAATATAGCATTAAAAACATTGCCATTTTATGGTCTTAAAACGAACATTTCCTTAACGTGTCCATTATGCCCTAATTCCCCTACCAATATATTTTCACTGCGAGACAAACACGCAGAACTAGTTTAAAATAAAAGTCGTATTTTTACTGCGTATCCATGTATCTCATCACCGACCACTACAAACACCCTTTCCGTGGTGATTGTGGAGATGCAGAGGTATTCTCGGTCTCTAAAAGCAACAATCACTACACACTAACATTCCTTCCGCATTCCAACTGACTGTAAGGACTTGACCGGCGCCGTTTAATTGCTTGAAGGATTCGTCAATGGTTTCACTGTCGACCAGAGATTGTTCATGAAGCTCCTCCATGAATTTTCTCAATAGATTTCACTAGCGATTTTCCTTCAATGAATAAAATTCAGTATTTAAGATCAAATTTCTGAAAGAATTCGTGGAATAATGCTTGCAGACAGACTAGCGTAAATTCTAGATTCTCCAGAGACTTATAAGCGACTCTTACAAAGGTTCTTCAAGAATTCCTCCACAGATTCTTCGATAACGACTTTTTTTGGAATGATTCCTACAGAATATCTTCAAGAACACATTCAGAGGTTTTCTGGAAACACCTCCCAAGATTCTTTCACCAATTATCTCAGGATTCATTCTAACGATATCTCAAAGGTTGATTCAAGGCGTTCTTCCAGTATTTTTATTCTCGATATTCCTAAGCAGTCCAACACTGGTTCTTTAAATAATTTCGCAGAAATTCTCCCAGCAATTGCTCTAGAGAATTCTTCCAATTATTCGTTCAACAAATTTCCGATTGGTCATCTAGGTACTCTTCCAAAGTTTCTAGCCATTTTTACAAGGATTCCTCGAAACATTCTCCTTTAAGAGTTCTGTCAAGAAATGGTTCTGAAATTCTACTGGGAATTATTTCGGTAAATTCTACAAGAAATTTAAGTTATAATTACAAAAATTCCTCAAGAAATAGTTACGAGGATACATACAGTATTGGATATGACATTTGCAAATTTTTCGATTTTCGATACAAAACGGTCAAACTTTGGAAGCTTAGATCTCAGTTATTTATAGACCGATTTGAATGACGTTTTTACAGCACGTCTGACGTAATTTGAATTTTAACATATATTTTGAGAGATTTTTCCAATCACAAATTCAAAAGCAATAACAGCTTGAATAAAGCGTTTTTTTTTCTTGACAATTTTGTATAATTTACGTAACTGTAAAATATCGAGAACAGGGTTTTAAGTCAGGGAACTATCAATTTGTTCTCAAAGGGGTTTTTAAAACACAAGTTGTTCGGTTGAGTACCAAATGATTTCTAACCAGATTTATTTCTCCTGTTTATCATTACACTTCTATCTTCCTTTTCTTTATACCTTTCTCTTTTACGCATGCATCTCTCTTTCTCACTATTCTTGATTTACATTCTATGTTCGAAACCGGTGTCTTCCTATTTTACCGAATGTCATATTGAACTTGCATACAACAACTCCTCATCCCTTTAAGAAATTACTAAACATTTGTATATACAATTATCCAAACAGTTGTTTCAACTAAAATTCATCAATCTTAGCATTTCCGATAGCTTATCTAATAATAAACAAAATCTTTCTTCCTTTTCTTCTTCGATCTTCTTTCACTTCTTCTGATAGGATTCTGTTGAATCTCTAAATTTTCATCTTCAAAACTTAAACCTTCTAAATCTTGTTCTTGAAATATAGACGAATCGGCAGGGTAACCGTAGAACGACGAACTTGATTCTGAAAATTCATCTTCTCTCTTCTTCTTTTTCTATTATTATCTTCTACATTTTCTTCTTCATCTCCTTCCTGCTGCTGTAAACAATCTGCGTGCAGCCGATGCGCTGCATCAACTGCACCCATCAAACTCTCTCCTCGAAAAACTACTTTGTGATCCTTTTGTGGTATGAATCAGGCTGCACTTTCAGTTGACGCTTGTGCGCCAAATCATCCTGCCACGAGGGAAACCTGGAAAATGTGATCAGAAACCGGTTTTAGAAACTTTGCAGGAATCCACTTTCTTATGTCACTTTTGTTAGAATTTTTGTAATAGATCAGGTCTCCTGCCATCAGCTTATCAAAATGATCTGGCTTCCTTTCCTTTTTAGTCTTGCATGCATGCTGGTTATCATCATAAATTTCGGTTAGATTCTTCTTAAAACTAGATTTAGGGTTAATCAAATCCAGTAGGGTTTTGGGTTTGTATGAGAGCAAACGCTCAGAAGGGAATTCGCCATCCTTTTCAAGGCAAATGTTTCTGTAATTGAAAAGAAAGTAGGATATTTGCTCGTCCGTATCCAACCCCCTGATTCTCGATCCAAAAGAAACTTCTTTAACACGTCCTTGACCAAACGAACCGTTCTCTCTGCTTGGCCATTGCTCTCAGGGTGATACGGAGGGCTCTTCATGACTCGGATTCCTTGCTTTTCAAAAAACTTTACAAAATGGTCCGAATTGAAAGGTGGTCCTCCATCAGTCACTAAAACATCCGGCAATCCGAATCGAGCAAAAATACCTAGAAAAACCTTGATTACCTTTTTATGATCCGTACCATTCCTCATGTATTCCAACTCAATCCATTTTGTGAAGCTGTCCACGACGACTAAAAACATCTTCCTTTCAAAATAAAAGAAGTCCGCATGTAGTCGACTAAATGGCTTTTTGTAGGTATCCAACTAGAATAAGGAGCTGGTTTTGTAACGGTGTTCATCTCACTACAAATGCTACAGGATTTCACGTACCTCTCTACATCTCCGTTTATGCCAAACCAATACACGGTTCGCCTTGCAAGTTGTTTAATTTTGCTGATACCCGAGTGATTGGAATGTAATAATTTAAGTACTTTTTCTTTCATACTTACAGGAATCACAACTCGGTCTTGAAACAAAACGCAACCATCAGCTTCCTCAAGATCTTGATGTAAAGAGTATACATCCTTAAAACATTTTTCCAGACGATTTGGCCAACCATAGTGAAGATAATAAATGATTTTTTGAATGAAATGATCCTTTTCTGTTGCTTTAGCTATCTCTCGATAGTCAAGAGGAAACTCATCTGAAAAGTTCAAATTCTTCACAAATTCTACCGCTAACTCCTTGGGAATTTCTTGTTCAAGTGGGAAACGGGAACAGAAGTCGGCGTTTCCCATTTTGGATGCAGGCCTGTACACTATCTCGTAATCGTAAATAGACATTTCCATGATATAACGCTGTAACCTAGTAACCGACATTGCGTTTTTGCCCTCCTTGCCGAAAATACCAATGAGTGGCTTATGATCCGTAAAAATGGTGAATTTCATTCCATACAAAAATCGGTGATACTTTTTAACGGTACTGACGACCGCTAAAGCCTCCAAATGTAGTATTGGGTAGTTTTTCTGCGCATTGTTGAGGGAAAACGATGTGAAGCTTATTGGCTTTTCTATTCCGTCTACTACATGGGCAATTACTCCACCTACACCATAGTTACATGCATCCGTAACCACTACGATTGGCTTATCTGGGTCAAAGTATTCCAAGAGTTTAGGCTTTAACAAAAATTTTTTGCAATCCTCAAATGCTTTGTTACATTCTAGCGTCCAGGTGTAATGAACATTCTTTTTCAAAAGACTATAAAGACAGTGTATACGGGATGAAAGATTTGGAATAAATTTGGAGTAGTATGTAAGCAACCCCAAAAAAGCCTTCAGTTCGGAAACATTTCGAGGAGCTTTCGCTTCTCGAATAGTTTGAACTTTTTCAGGACAAGGAAGTAACCCTTGTTGAGTCAAAACATGTCCCAAATATGGCAGCTCTTCTACAAAAAATTTGCACTTCGCGAAATTTACTTTAATGTTGGCCTTAGCTAATCTTTCTAAAACTAAATAAACTTTTTTCCTACAATCTTCAAAATCCTTACCCGCAATCAACACGTCATCTAAATAGGCACATACACCTTCAATTCCTCTTAACACCTGGTCCATAACTTTCTGAAAAATCGCTGCGCTCGATGAGGCGCCCTGAGGTAACCTGTTGTAACGGTACAGACCTTTTATGGTATTGATGACCATCAATTTCTTTGATTTTTCAGAAAGTAAAAGCTGTGTGTAAGCACCAGCGAGATCCAATGAACAAAATACTTTCGATCCAGAAATAGCGGCAAAAATGTCTTGAATTAGAGGGAGAGGGTAGGTATTTGGCACAATAACCTTATTAACCGAGACTTTGCAGTCAATGACCAGTCGGATTTCTTGATTCTTTTTCATGACTACAATGACAGGCGATGCCCATTCACTGGCTTCAACAGGAGTTATTATACCGTCTCTCTCTAAAATGTCTAAATAATCAACAACTTTTTGCTTCAAACGCAAAGGAACATCGTAGGCTTTCTTAAATATTGGTCGATCCTCTCTCAAAACTAAATCCCCAGTAAAACCAACTATTGGATTTGAAAAATCCTTGTCAAAAACGTTTGGGAACTTACTCTTAATGTCGTCAACCGTTTCCTCTTCCGTCAAAGCATTAATCCTCCCTGATGGTGTCGAAGGTCTAGCAAAAGTATTTCTCCATCCCTGATAAAAAACGTCCAGCCACGTACGACCCATCAATGGTACAAACTCGTTGTCGCACCGGAGTACTACCAGAGAAAGTTCTCTGCTGATGTCTCCTACCTGTACTGGGACGAAAACTTTTCCTAAAATCGCCAAACGCTTTCCATCTATGACTACTAACTTTTTGTTGCAAGGTTTCAAGGAACGGGTACTGAAATTTCTCAAAAACAAATTTTCCGAAATGACGCTCTCTGCAGAGCCGCAATCAATTTCCATTGTTAGCCTCTTCCTGTCTGCTAAAACTTCAACATAACACGGTTCGCTAATCTTCTTAACCGCCGAAATCATCATGCAAGGGGATTCATCTTCCGATTCTGTATCTGTGTCATGTAAATCCGTCTTTAATCTCTTAAACAACGCGGATGTAGAAGCTTTTGAGGATTTAGGCGACTGAATAAGGTTAACACTGCTTCTTTCCTTGCTTGGGCTCTTTTGGTTCAGCTTGTAACAAAACTTTCTAGTATGCCCGCGTCTTTTACAAAACGAGCATAAAAATGATGGTTTCCCACCATTGTTCTCGCGACGCTCTTCAAACCTTCGGTTTCTCCGGCCTCCTCTAGAAAACGATCTATCTCTGCTGTAACTCCTACTCCTGCTTCGACTTCTACGTTCAAATCTAACGCGAGAACGATCTACCCTAGCACCAAGTCTTGCAATGACGTTACCTCGGGTACCGGTCCTTTTGTCATCGTCTTCCTTCAAATAACGCGTCCTATCACTAGAGATCTCCTGATTGACGATGATACGCTCAGCTTTGGAAGCAGTGAGATCGTCTTCATCAAATAATCGCTTTTGCAACTGCCGATCCAAAACACCGATTACTAATACATCGCGAATAGCTCTCTCTTTAAAACCACCAAAATCGCACTCTTCGGCCAATTGCTTGACGGCAAGGACAAAATCGATTGCTTTTTCGTATTGTCCTTGGCGACGAGTCCAAAATTTATAGCTATGTATGACATCTGACTCCTTTTTATCGAAACGCTTTGTCAACTCCTCAGTCATTTGCTTGTAGGTCAAGTCTTTAAAATCTTTACCCGGGAATAAAAGCTTTAATTGGGTAAAAACCTCACGGCCACATACCGCCAAGAACGAAGTTTTGTACTGGTCTTCCTTGATATTGTTATGCAAAAACAGCCATTCTAACTGCTCTTGGTATTGAGCAAATGGTATGGTACCAGGCAAATAAGGCTCAGTAGTGGTTTGCAACATACCGATAAATTCAATAGAAACAATAGAAAATATGATAAAAGAACAATAAAATCAAATCCGGATTAAAACTCAATTCAAATCATGTACAATCGCAATAAAGAGGAAAATAAAATAAAATCACATACCTGAAAGCTTTTTAGCCCGAGAACGCAACCGACTCCCAGCAGCAACAGCCCAACAGCAGCACAGCAACCTCCGGAATCCGCGAAAAAAATGGCAGCACCAGCACTCCTCCGAACTCCACGGGAAAAATAGTAGCACCGGCACGGCAACAGCAACCTCCAAAACGCCTATCCAACACCACAATTCAGTTTCTTCGCCGTCGATCTTCTCCGTGATCAAATTTCACTACGGAATTCTTCTGCATAAACAAAACACTGGGTCACTGACCTTCGATCAGGTTTATTGACCTCACTCCGCCGGCTGGCACGGCAGGCAACAAACAACAAAATGCACTTTTTTTGCCTCTCGATACACAAAATTGGTTGTTTCGGCTGTCTCCTTCGTCGATCAAATTACCACAGTTGACTCACTGACAACTCGTCTTTGCAACTGCGGGCGGTAAAATCGGTGATGAAACAAAAGGGCTTGGGAACAACAGCGCTACTGCTTCCCTCTTCTTTACTGCACCCCGAGAAAAATGATGCTCAAAATGATGGAAACAAAAATGGCTTATTCACGGCGCTACGAACAAAAGAATGAAAAGAATACAATAAAACAATGAGCATCGATCGCCGTTTCAATATAAATGGAAAAATTGAGCCGTAATACAAAATGGTGTTCTCTATCACCAAATAAAATGTGATTTCCCAGAGATTTTCACGCTAGCTTTCACTAAAATCGCACTGAAAACTCACTAAATAGTCCTTTTAAATAATGCGTAGCACTAAACCCAAACAAAATTCACTTAAACAGTGACCGATATAGCACGCCACATATGCTCTATAAAATTTGGTCGAGATTAGGAAAATGTGTGACAAAATGGCTTTGTCAGAAAAAATTCAAGAAAAATTGGCCCAGTAGCCACCACTTCCTAAAACCTTTGCTTCAACTTACGCCGAGTATTCCACAAAATTTCACTTTTCACAAACTTCCACTCGCGACGCGACTACTTCAACTTTATCCTCGTCGCCACTGTAAAATATCGAGAACAGGGTTTTAAGTCAGGGAACTATCAATTTGTTCTCAAAGGGGTTTTTAAAACACAAGTTGTTCGGTTGAGTACCAAATGATTTCTAACCAGATTTATTTCTCCTGTTTATCATTACACTTCTATCTTCCCTTTTCTTTATACCTTTCTCTTTTACGCATGCATCTCTCTTTCTCACTATTCTTGATTTACATTCTATGTTCGAAACCGGTGTCTTCCTATTTTACCGAATGTCATATTGAACTTGCATACAACAGTAACATGAAAAGTTGAAGTAATGGCGTTATGCTTATTATCTTCAGCAAAATTGTAGATTCAGGCAAAATTGTAGACTCAGACAAAGATTCAGGAATTAAACCAGGGATTCCTACTGATTCCTCCAAAGATATGACGCTTCTCTTGTTTAGTCAACCATTTCGATAGCTTCTTGATTATTCTTATACAAATTTATCCAGGATTCTCAATTTTCTGAAGTTTTTTTCAGAGATCCTCGCAGAAGTTCATCAGGTAGGAGTTTCATTGAAACTTATCTTAGGATTTCCTTTAGCATAAGATCTCGTTTTTTTTTTGTCATTCAGGAATTCCTCTAATAATCTCTGATTTTTTCTCTGCATTACCCTTGGGAAGTTAGTGGAGAAATGCTTGTAAGAAATTCTGGACAATTTGGACATTTGTACAATTTCTGAATGAAATCAATTTCCTTGAGGCTATATGAAAATCTCCCAGAAAAAAATATCAATATATTTCTGAAAGAGTCTTCGGAGAAATCCTGGAAATATTTTCAAAAACAATGCTGATTAAAGTCTTGTAAAAATATTCAAAAATAAGAAATTCCTTCTTTATCCGAGTGGTTAGAGTCCGCGGCTACGAAGCAAACACATGCTGAATGTGTCTGGGTTCGATTCCCGGTCGGTCCAGGATCTTTTCGTAATGGAAATTTCCTTGACTTCTCTGGGCATAAAGTATAATCGTACCTGTCACACGATATACGAATGCGAAAATGGCAACTTGGGCAAAGAAAGCTCTCAGTTAACAACTGTGGAAGTGCTCATTGAACACTAAGCTGAGAAGCAGGATTTGTCCCAGTGGGGACGTAATGCCATTAAAGGAGAAAACAAGAAGAAGAAATTCCTCTTCAAATATCTTAAACAATTCCTGGAGATATCCTTAGACAACTGGTAACCTCTCAAAGAAGTCCCGATCAAATATTATAGAGGAAATTCTAGGAAAAGCTCATAGGAGAATCATTGGATGAATTCATGAAAAAAAAATGTTGAAGAATCCCACGTTTTTTCTGAGAAAATCTTACGAAACATTTCTTAGAAATCCCTGAAGTGATTTCTGATGATATCTTTATAGATACCTGATTGAATGTTTAAAGAAAAAATCCTGAACAGAAATCATGGAAAATGGGAGCTACTGAGTGAAAAGACTTACTGGATAATTTCCTGGAGGGATCCCTTGATTTTTTTTTCTGAAAAAAAGGAATCTTAAAAAAAAAGTAATTTTAAAAAAGTTTTAATTGTAGAAGGTATTTTATACGAAAATGTTGGTGTAATTCCTTGAACAATCCGTAAAAGAACCACAGGATGAATTTCTGAAGAAAATTTCCCAGTTAACCAACTTGCTGTAATGTGAATGTGTAAGAAGAATTTCTCAGAAGTGCCCTCAGAGAAATATTTAGTCGGTCGCCATTTAAAAAAATGGAATGCCTAGAGAAATCCTGAGCACAATTCTTCAAACATTACTTGAGAAATCTAGAAGTTTTGAACCCAACTTAAAAAAATATAGTCGTCGCGCTGTTGTATGTTGTACAACACTGCTGAAAAAACCTCGGTATTCGTTCATAACAGCAGCGCGGTGGTTCTGACGGTGGCAATCCACGTGACAACTGGCAGGTTAATGGGAAAACCTCAAGACTAAGAAGTGCTTGTTCCTTGAAAAATTTCTTGAAAAGTGCCTGATTGAACTGAATGACTTGAAGTAAAAAATGATGAGCTAAAGCTAAAGTAACAAAAAATACTTCTTTCGACCTTTTGTCAAGAATTTAAAAGAGAAGCTTGCAAGACTTTTTGTGGATAGAGAAATCTAGTGGCCACCGCTGTTGTTCAGCAAGCAGAAGGTCATGGGTTCAATCGCAAGCCCGCCCCTCTACAGTTGTATATTTCACATGCTTCTATATTCTATTTTTAATCTATCAAACTCAAACTATTCGTGCATAGCAAGAGAGACGGTCAAGTAACCATTTCCCGTATTCTTCCATCATTCATCCCATTCTTCCATCATTCATCCCATTCTTCCATCATTATAGCTCACCTTTCCTTACGCCTGATATATAGGCAGTCTGCTAACTTTTATATCCTGTAATTAAAGATTAAAATAATATGTTAATCTGTCCACAGTCCGGGAAGCCTCTCTCTTTTGCTCCTACAACAACCAGTATTTATAGCTCAGAAATCCCTTAGGTACGAACAAGTAAAAGGTACCAGAGTCATAAGGCAGAATAAGGAATATCATTCGAGATAGGTAGACATGACACTAACGAAAAAGCAAACCTCTCTGCCATACAATGACCATGCCTCTCATGAACTGGCGTAGATGCAGGGGTATATCCGGTCTACTGTGGGCAAGTTTTAAATGTAACATCAATTCCTCCACCTTCCTCAGAGCTTTCTCCACCTTCCACAGAGCTTTCTTTGCCTAAGTTGCCATTTTCGCATTCGTATATCGTGTGGCAGGTACGATTATACTCTATGCCCAGGGAAGTCTCTTGAAAATTCGTAGTTTGGCTTCGATTCATCTTCAGCATAAAGAACTCTTTGGAAAAAATAAGTTTCTGGCTGAATTTCTGAAGTAAACTCCGTAAACATTCTTTGAAAAAATATTGTTATAATGTCCTAGGATAGAGTTAGTAGAATTCCAAGGAAGCATTATCCAACCAAAGAATGGATTACTCTTAAGAGTGATTAGAGATCTAATCTTATCTAATATTTCAACAAATTTCCTTTTTAGTCCGCCCACGCTGTGCTCCAGTTCCAGGACCAGGGCAAGCAGGTCTACAAGGTGAAAAACGTCTCGCTGAACACCCTGTGCGAAATGTACAACGCCACCGTCAACCCGATGAAGGACCAGCTCAAGAACGTGTACCGACGGGACCAGAAGTACTGGGCCCGGAGGCCGCTGACCCGCGACATGCTTCTGTACGCCGCCGGAGACGTGCTGATACTGATCAACGAGCAGCTGTACCTCAACATGGCCACGTGAGTGATTTTTCGATTGTCGCCGGTGTTTCCGAATCTGATTTATGTATTCCTATCTAGATCGATCAAGGCGGAATTCCGCGAGCTGCTCGCGGAGCTGTGCACTGAGCAGATTTTGATGCTAATCCGCCCAGTGGACGTCAAGATGCGCAAGAAGCAGCGCAAGGTCCGCTCCGAGATCCAGGACCTTAAGGTGAAGCTGAAGGGTGCCAGCAAGAACGTGGTGCTGAGCAATCGCGAGATTCGGTTGTTGAGGTAATTTTGGTCGGAGTTTCCGAAAACCTTCAAAAACCAAAAACGCTCAACCCTTTTTAGGTACATGGACCTGACGGAAGACGAAAAGGAAAAACTTCGCGTCTCCTACAAAGTAGCGAAGAAGCTAGACAAACTGGAGAACTTCGACCGGGACCGTGGCGATGCGAGCGATTCCGACGATGATTGCGACGTCATCGAGCAGGACTACCAGAGCCTGGACAGCATGCCGTCGGATAACTCGCTACCGGGCACAGGAAGCAGCGGAGGACCGGGCACGTTTTCACCGAAGAACTCCGAACCGCCGAGCTTGACCGAGTCGATGCAGCTGATGGACGAAATCCTGTCCAACACCACCATGGACCGGATGGCCAAAATCGACAAGCTGGAAGCGATCCTGTCGGCGGCGACCCTACTACCGAACGATCAGGTGAGTGTCGCGCGTGTGCGTTTTTTTTCTTGCTTTTGTTTAACGGATTGGATGGAGGCTGGTTCGGTTTGGCTGATGGTTTGAATTTGCACAATGATTGATTGATGATTGACCCTTCACAGGGTGAATTCTCTGCACAAATCAACATACACTTATAGCTTTTGCAGTACTACACAGTGCACATGCACACATTTTCCCAAAGTTGTACATAGTTTATGGCATATGGTGATGGAGCTTTCGCTTGAGAATGGATTTAACTATAGTTTTACTATGAAGTTCGATACTGTTAGAATAACTAAATGATTTCAAGAAAGAATCTTTGGAGGCATTCATAGACATCATAGACAATGATAAACTCCTGCTAAAAGGAGGGCAGACATTTCTGGAATGCATAGAAAAGTTCCTAGAGGATTTCTCATTAAATCTCTGAGAACTTCCTTTGAAGAGTTTCTGCAAATATTTTGTAGAAATCTCTTGAGACATTTCTGAATGGATCTTTGTAGGAATTCCGAAATTATACCTGGAACCTAAGAGTATAATTCTTGTAAGGATTTAATCCTTCGTACTCCTAAAGAAGTTTCTGTAGAAAATGCTAGGCAAATTCTTGTACGAATCTCTATAGTTGTTTATCGTGGAATCTCCATAGGAGTTTCTGAAGAAATCTCTGGAATCTGGAAGAAGCCATGTACAAATATTTATCATTGATCAATGTTTTGGATAAACCATTGAATTAATTTCTGTAAAAAGCTGTCCAGAAATCCCGAAGGAAGTTAATTCAAGATGAATCCTTAATAGAGTTCCAGGCCTGAGTTTTTCGTGGCATTTTTTGAAAAATTACGAAAGAATTTACTGGAAGAATTCTTGAACGAATTTCAGTAAAAATTTATAAGCAATTCGAAAAGCGAAGTTATTATTTTTTAACACAATGAATTACTATATAAATTGTTCCAGGATACGTGAGTTCATTCAATATATCTTACAAGGATATCCTAGAATCAGATTACTGTTCTAGTGTCCTAAAATAAATACGTACTTGTAGAAATCATTGCAATTTGTATAATAATTCCTAGAATCATTGATGGTATCAGGAACATCTAAATCAGTATTAAACTTGATATTTGCAAATCAATCTAGTAGCTCGTTGATGTTACAAGATCTTTGCAAGATAATACATTTTTAAGTATATTTTTGTTGTTTGATAATTATTGTCAAGTCTCTCATTTTTATGTCTTGTGAGTGCAAAGTGTAGATAACCAATTATTGCACTGCACTTGCTTGCACACTCTGTATATTTCCATCTAGGTATACAATGAAATACAGATAATGTTGATCGCCGATTTGGTATTTCATAAAATTATCATCCATTTCGGCAAAAGTTCCAATCATGAATAATTCGTTTTCTTCTAGTTCTAATGAGAATACTAAGCTAAGAAGCAGGCTTTGTTCCAGTTGAGTTTTCAAAAAATAAAAAAAATATGATAAAGCAATTATTATACTTACTAGAATTAAATGGTAAATTCATTCCAGACAGTAGCTAATTCAGTTTTATAGAGAACGGAGCATTTCAATGTCTTGGTAACATCTACGCAGAGGCAACATACGTACTTCAACATCCAAAACAACATCAAAGCTTTATACGGATAGCGTGCAACTGGTGCATTTAAGATACATGCAAAAATTGGCAATCAACCCTATAAGTTTCGACTATCACTAGAACCAATTGCTTATGAAAGGGACATGCTTGAGCTTATTTGCGTACTTTGGTCCCTGGAAGAATCGCTGGAGTTATTTTTGGAAGTATACCGGAATATTTTATCAGATTTTTCTAGGGTGAACAGCCATTTGACATAACGATCGTTTGGCATAATGTACGTTTGGCAAAATCATTGAAAACTGAGTTGAAATGTTTTTTGAGGATACTGCCCTTTCCAATTACCGCAATTTGCTGATTGTGCGCACCATTGACAACCTGACAATACCGATATGTTTTTGGTATTGTAATTGCTAACATTTTCATATTTGATTTTCCCTTCTTTTGATCATAGGCTGTTCTTTCTAATTAAGTTGTTAAGCTAGTGGTTTGCATTGTAACTTCCAGAGGGGTGCTACCTGTGCTAACCGTAGTTTGTTTGCTTATCTCGCAGGAAACCGATTTCAAGATGCACATTCAAAATACTTCACACAAAGCTTCTGTAGTTTGATGCAAGCAATCAGACAATTAAATCAGCTGAAAAGATTGTTTCGGACCGTATGTTAGTTAAAAATATATTTCACTAAAATACTAACAAACTTACGCATTAATCAGACCATGTAAAAGTTTTTTCAACAGTTGATAGTTTTTGTGTCACGTAAAATGTATAGCATTTTTTAGCGTGACGAAGTAATGGCCACACACTCCTAGGCATACTCGGATCATATTATTCATTTAAATTTTAGCTTGACAGCAGCCTGGCTGCTTGTTGATATCCAGTTCGCACCCCCTGAGAGTTGCCTGGAGTTATTTTGACATCCAAGCGGGTGCTAGAATAAGGGCGTAAGTCGGCATGATCGAGTTCGCTCTTCATCGATCTTCTGTCTTCTGCTGAATAATGGTGGCCAAATACGGGTTTTTTAAGCATTTTTCAATTCAGGTCGCTAGGCAAGCAATGCAATCTTGCGTCCTGAGTAAAAAATGCTGACAAACCCCCACCTTGTCACCTTTATTCGCAGGAAGAGAGGATTGATGAAAGAAGAAATCGATTATTGCGACTTACGCCCTTATTCTAGCACACGCTTGTGCATTATGTACGGACGTTCGTGTTGAGCTCAAATCCCAAGATGCACCCGGTTGAATTTTGAAAGGAACTTCAGAAGCTTGCTTCAGAACTTTAAATCTGTGTAAAAGATTGCATTTCAAAGTAAATATGCTTGAATACCAGAATCCCTGCTTACTTAATATTTTAATACCTGATTTATAACCTCTAATCAATTATAACACACGAAGGCTACAACAAGAACAGACCAAACTCACAAAAATTGGGAAACATGATCAAAATGCTTCCGAATTTGAATATGTGTAATATCACAATCTATTAAGTTTGTTTATATTTTCCAATTGGGAATTAGTTTTATACATATGTACCTAGTTTCTAAAATGTCAAAGGAATTTCGGGAAAATGTTCCTGTCGTCACAGTTATCCCAGTAGTCACTTGGTCAGCGTCGGGTTGAAAAGGGTACTATGCTCTATTGCCCTTGTAGGTAGGCCAAATTTCATAAATTTCACAGATAATTCCCGGAACTCGGCTAAAATATGACCGGATCATGAAATTTTAAGAAAAAACGCACACGTTATATTTTGAAGAAACGCAGAATTAGATAACCAAGTATCCTGCATTTGATTGACCCTGCTAATGATCATTTTTGGACGTCCCGGACGCCTCAAATTTACAATAAAAATGACCCAATTTGTATTGACATTGTGCCAAACGTGATGTGTATTTTAGTGAACTATTAAATGTTTGGTCTTTATTTTCGAAGTAATTGAAACGGTTTAGTATCAAACAAATCCCATGGCCGTTCTCAAGGCATTCAGTCGACCGTGGCCACGTCCAGTACATTCTAAACTTGCCAATGCTATTCACTATAAATGTTTGAATATATCAAAGAAATCTAATGAATTTAGCAAACTAAAATTTATTGTCCATTGCAAATAAATAAAAGATAAGTTGGCAAACGTACCAAGTTCCTCTGACCACTTTTTAGACCAAAAGATATATGTTACCAAGTATACGACCCCAAAAAAATATTTGAAATCCCGTTAGTAATTCGCTTGAGCCTGAGGTTTTAGCAATTTGTGCTTTTCACTCAGGCTATACGGGTTTAATTAACAAACTATCGTTTTTTGTATGAGTATTTTAAACTTTTAGTGTGCCCAAATAATAATTGTGAACTCTATGTTCACTCGAATTCTTTCAAAGATTCATTCAAGAATGTGATGAAATGACTTTTAACCAAAAATACTAATCAGTAATTGTTTCAGCAGGTCCCTTATAGTTATCAAACGCATCATTAATATTTTCTTACAACATTTTCACGTGAACTGTCTACAGAAGTTTCGCGCAAGATTACTACACAAAAATTTATAATATTTTCAAATTTTTGTTCTTAAGTACACATATAAGTTTTGTCCGTTCTATAAATTCTTACCCTTTTTATCCTGAAAACATGATTGAGTATTTTGTTTTTATAGCCAGAGTTAAGCCACACACAACACCAAACCTAATGCGTTAATGGCAAGAACAAACAATATTACAAAAGCCCAAATAGGTTTTGAAAGACCTGGCCTTTAGATGGAAGAATTTTTCCGGTATTATATAACACAAAAATACAGACGCAAAACCATATCCCTTACACCCTTTGCATTTGAGCCTCTCAAAATGTTGATTTGGGGTAAAGGCCAGCTTTTCAAAAATGTATGATGGAAAAAGTTGAAGACCCTTAACTCATAATTTTATTCACTGATTCATTTAAAAAATTTTCACCAATATTATTCAACAAAAACTTGCAACTTTTGCATGACACAACACTTCGGATTAAAAAAAACTATAGTTTTGAAACCTATTCTGCGAGACAGTAGTCATGACTTATAACCCATCTGTTATTCGCGACAGTCTTTTTTGGAACATGTGTGTCTTGAAATAACCTAAAAAACAAAGAAATGCCACGGTTGCGAAAAAAAAAATCTCAATCGGACTTCTCACGTCCAGACAGTCCTTGAACTGACTGAAAAGCTATCCCAAAGGAACAATTGGTACCTCAAGGAACAATTGGTAGCTTTTTAGATTACTTTACGTGTTTGAATACGAAGCTGCATTAGTAGCAACCATTGCTGAACAAATTTTTAGTTGAATCATTAATGAATACAATTAATTTCCGCTTATAAAAAAATCTGTTATTCCACTTGGCAGTTTGTGTTATGAATAAGAGCTGAAATAAACCTCCAAAAAATTGCAAATAAGTACTTTGTTCTACACACATAAGAAGTTTAACATAGACTGATTAAAAGCTTCTATAGTTGTAGCCATCAATTTAGTAGCATTATGAACATTGATAACAACAAATCGTAACAAAAGTTTTAGTGTCTCTAATACTTAAAATGTGACCAGCATGATTAGTAAACTTATAAACAATTGTGAATAACAGTATATGAGTATGCTCTTATCAAGCAAAAACAGTATTATTGTTCATTACTTTTAAGTTTCTATATTATGTCTTTTATGTTTAGTTTTCCAAATGTTTCAAATGTTTTTCAAATCAAATCTAAGAACGTGTAATGCGAATGATGGATTAACGTACATGGACGTTAAATGGGACCCTTAATTGGATCAACGAGGGTAAAGTCGAATCACATTGGATAAAAAACATCAAAAATTTAAATTTTCCCATAGTAGTGATCATCAAATCTGCGGACGTTATTGATATCGGAAAAGTTACTAATCCATAACATTGTGTTAAGGCATAATCGAAGTAAAAAATAATTAATTAAGCAACAGTTACATGAAAGTGGTTACCCCAACTTACATCAAGTATGTCCACAATAAACATACATAGTTAATTATTGTTGAATAATTGAATGACAGCTGAAAAAATGCCCTACAAAGAGGCTGGAGAAGATTGGTATTTAGATCCAAATTTAAGTCAATGTTCAACATTTTTCATGGAATGAATAATAGTAGAATCAACACTTATTAAACTTCTCCAAAGAATCTCTGCCGACTTCTCAAGATTGTTTTACTAATGAGTTGAACAAGTCATTTTTCCTTCTTTTAAAGAGCCCAATATTCCACCAAAACAAATATAATTGTGTAAACAGATGTACAGGAGACGAACTAACGTTTTGTTGCTTCGCACTTCAGCTGTTTCCATGTTTAACATGAAACATGATCAAAAGCTGAATAGGTATTTTATAAAAATCCTAATACAACATAGATATATCATCCGAGCAGGTCATCCAAAGAAGTCCAAAATAACGATTACTAAACACATTGTTCAGCAAAAAGAAGCCTTCAAAAGAGGTCACACCATAGCCAAATTTTGAAAAATGGACAAATATCTAAAAATTGCGTTGTATTCCTAATGTATTGCAAGTTCAACTTATAATATATTATTTATTTATCTTTTATTGGGTGGCTTTTTCGCCCTTGGCGAATTCGCCACTAACTACTAAATATAAAAACATGTTGGATACAATAATAAACTGATGCTTTCTCAATACAATATTTAATTATGTTTAGAAATATTTTGAATCAGTCTTCTGGCATAGGATTATTTGATTGAAATTATTTATATTTTGTATAATGTTTAACAGATGGAAAAAGTACGACAAATAATTAAAATATTAACTAGTAGAAAATATTATACTTTTAATAAATGAATTTTAGTATAGTTAGATTAACAATTCAATTAAAGTTTAACAAGTTTAAACTTATTATGAAAATTCGATTAATCATTTCAGACTGTTTTTTACTTTGTGAATAAACTTTATTTTGACCAGCATTGAAATAAATTTTCTCACTGTGCGCTATAAATAGCCGACTGAGTTCAGCTCGCATCAGTACTGAACAGCAGCAGAAGTAATGCGCTTATTCAGTTGTTGATCAGCAAGCACGTGTTGATTAGTATTGTTGAATAGAAGCTCAAGCATGATCAATAATCAGCTACAAAGAGGTTTATATTGGGCACTGGAAGGCTGATATATGAATTCAAGGATGACGCAGATGGCAAGTATACCGCTGACGATGGGAGGTCTCGAGTTTGAATCCAGTATTCAGGTAATCATTAAAAAGTGTGGTTATAATTCATGGTAAAGGTATACATTGCAGTTGATTATACAGTGTTAGCTATTTTTAGTAATTTTATTGTTTTCAATCAATTTTGTGGCAGTTGAATAAAAGCTGAGATGAATGCTTATAAAGCGATTTTGAAGTTGTAGAATAAAGTCAATATAACAACGAGACGCTTTATAACTTCTCCAAATTTGTTGTGAACAACGCCTGAACAAAGGCTTCACTTGGAAATAATTAAAAATGTTGTTCAACATGATGCTGAATTAAACTGCAATAATGTAGTTTGTTAAACTAGCGTTGTTAAATCATCAATCCTTATTAAGCTAAGTGAAACCTGAATAAACATCATTTACAATATATGATTATAGTCACTAAATGATAAGAAGCTTAATAATTCGCCAGATTTGCTTGAACAATGTTGTGGCGTAGCAGCTGAAAAGTAATATAATAAAGCAACTATTCAGTATGCAGTTGAGAAAAATTGCTTAATAAATGATTATAAAATAGGCAAATGTTTCTTGGGTATGCCGAAGCCACCAACCTTTTAATTGATAAGGATCTTAAGATACACACAACCGAAGGAAATTGTTACTAGCGCCATCTAGCAGATAAATTCTCAATTACATTTTTTAAGCTCCAGGTAGCCCTCAATCTGCTAAATATCCTTGCTGTAGACACCACCTACTAGCTGATAAGGATCAGCTCGTATCGTAGGTGGTGTCAGGAGGTAAAGAACATTGAAACAAAATTTTTACTGCTCACATTGAAAAAAAGATAAGTTTAGTTATCAATGAAAATGTAGTAGTTAC
>NW_018735656.1:0-13902 GCF_002204515.2 Aedes aegypti | reverse complement strand
TTGAATGTGCTCTCGATCTCTAGAGAGCTGACGCGTAAATATCCTGGGACCGTTATTCACCAAGTGAAGCAATCCAAGCTGCGTGTAACTGCACCTAGTTACAAAGCAGCGAATGAGATTGCTCAGCATGAGGCTTTTACTGTGGAGTACTTATCTACATACCCGCCAGAGAGGTCGAGGTGGAAGGGAAAATTATCGACGCGAGTCTGACAGTTGAAGACATTAAGACTGGCAAAGGCATTTTTGAGAACCGGTCCATTCCTGATGTGGCTATACTGGATTGTAAACAATTGCAATCAGTTTCCATGAGGGAAATAAGAAAGTGTTTTCGCCGTCAGCCTCGTTTCGTGTAACTTTTCCTGGCCGTTCTCCCGAAATTTGTTTGCATCGATAGTGTTTTTTACCAGTGCGCCTATACGTGCCGAAGGTATTTAATTGTACCAACTGCAAACAGCTTGGTCATAGTGCTAGCTTTTGCGACAACAAGCCCCGTTGTGGCAAATGCAACCAAGCTCACTTGGAAGATGCTTGCACACAGGAAGCTGTAAAATGCAGCTACTGTCGTGAGGATCTTCATGACTTGCAGAAGTGCCCGGCATACAAAAGGCGCATTCGAAATGAGAGTCGCTCCATTGTGAAGCGCTCCAAGAAGACATATGCGGAAATGGTAAAATCTTTAAAAAAATCCGCAGAAGAGTCTTCATCAGCCATCCCAGTTGGTAACTCTTTTCAAGAGTTGTCTTCCGATGAAGCGAACGACGACGAAACCGATGGGGAGATTCTTCGGAGGTACACGCACCCGGTAAAAGAAAGTCTCCATCTTCTCCGGGACTGCGCCGTAAGGTATTGAAATCTTCCCTCAGAAGTTTGCCTAATCCCAAAGGAGGTGGGGCAAATTTAAAAATCCCGAAGAAACAGGTCTTTGATGCTTCCGTTCCGTGTTGCAGCAAAGATCTGCCGCCCCCGCCTCCACCGACTAAATACACTTCGAAAAGAAGCTCTAGACAAGATAGCAAGAAAAAAGCTACTGAAGTCCCTCGCTCTTCCTCGAAAACCCCCCGGGCTAAGCGAGGACTGTTAACTTTTACGGCCCTTGTGGATCGCATATGTAATGCTCTCGGAGTTTCAGACTCATTCAGAGGCATACTCGACCTTTTTCTCCCCGCAATAGAAGAGTATCTCAGGGAATTAACTATTTCGTGGCCCCTCCTTGCTTCGATCATATCTTTCGATGGCTAATTCATCAAGTGAGGTACAAGATATGATAACTGTGCTACAGTGGAACTGTCATAGTCTAAAACCTAAATTAGACACATTTAAGTTTTTGCTTCACAATTCCGATTGTGATATATTTGCACTCTGTGAAACATGGCTTTCTTCTGAGATGATCTTAACTTCTACGATTTTAACATTATACGCCAGGATCGAGATGATAATTACGGGGTGTGCTTTTAGGGATCAAAAAGTGCCATTCATTCTACAGAATCCCCATCCCGACTCATCCAGGCATAGAAATCGTTGCTTGCCAAATAAACGTAAAGGGTAAAGATCTTTGCGTAGCTTCTGTTTACATTCCTCCAAGAGTTTCAATAAACCGCCGTCTTCTTGGAATGCAGTCTCCATGCTCTCATCTCCAGTTTTAATACTGGGTGATATGAACTCACATGGTACTGGATGGGGCGAATCTTATGGATTATAGAGCGGCTATTTTCTATGACTTATGCGACGATTTCAACTTGAACATTTTGAACACAGGTGAAGCGACACGTATTTCATCCGACGGCAAAGAAGCCGCATTGACCTATCTTTGGGTTCAAGTTCACTATCATTCGATTGCATGTGGAAGGTGATTGATGACCCCCATGGTAGTGATCACTTGCCCATAATAACCTCTATCAGAAATAATCTTGAAAGGTCAGAACAGTCAATTCAGGTTCCTTTTGACCTCACTAGGAATATCGATGGCAAAAATTTGCATCAGCGGTAACTTTCGGTATCGAATCATTCAACACTCTCCCACCGTTGGATGAGTATCGATTCCTAACAGAATTGATTTATAAAAGTGCATTAGAATCCCAAAAACAACGAGTTCCAAGTGCATCCTTTAAAAGACGACCAGGCACGCCTGGTTGGGATGATGAATGCACTCAGTTGTATCGAGAAAAATCTAATGCCTTCAAAGCTTTTCGTAGATATGGTACCTCAGAACTATTATAGAGTACTCGAAGCTCGAAAAAAGACTGAAGAATCTTATTAAAGCGAAGAAGCGAATCTTATTTTTGCGCCGGAAATAGACAACCCAAGGCCCAGCCGAAGACGGTTGATAAAACCGCGTTCGAGCAACGAGATCTTTAGGAGGCGTATCGCCTCCATCCGATTCGTCCATGCGGAAAAGAATTCAACCGCAACCAAATAATAAAAAAAATAATAATAAAAAAAAAAACAAAAAAAATGCAGAAAAAAAAATTAACCTATCAGTGGACTATTTTGTACACACCTCCCCTAAATAGGCAAAATAAATTAACAAAAAAAAAAAAAAAAAAAAAAAAAACGAGAAAAAAACTTAACCAATCAGTGGGCTATTTTGTACCCAACTCCCCTATACGGCCGAAATTGCACCGGGAGAGAGACAGAGGAGAAACAACAAACAACCTTGAACTCAACACTGTTTGTTCGGAGATGCGAAAGCAATTCAATAGATGTGGAGTAGGTATACAAATTGATACTTATCCGTTCCCGTTCGATGACCGCTGCTGGTCTGCTACACTGATGTATGCGGGGAACCAATCACCGGGGGATGATGGTGATAATATTAATCAAATGGTGGCACGATACCAGTTGACCTTTGCCAATCTGGTTCGCTTCCTTCACGGCGCGCGGTCTATAGCACTACAGAAGTAAACTGCACTGGTAAAAACCCACTCGAGCGGTGGGAGAAAAAACCAAAAAAAAAAAAAAAAAACTACCGACTGCCAAAGACTGAACTGTCTTGTTCAAGCGCACAGCAAGGAATGTTTTATTGTGCTTTATTGTTCAAAATAGTCATAAAAGCTGAAAGTTGATTGATTTTATATGACTCCCTGTTATTGTTTTATTGTTTGTTTGTTTATTGTCCAGTAGCGTAAGATACATATCTTTTAAATTACTACCTCCGGTCTCGCACTCGTTAAAACTTTACATACTAAACTAATGCTATAAAACTAGCCTACCATAGCAAAATTACAAATCTAATTATTGCGGTTCCAAAAGTCGATGCAGCCTCTCTTGAATATTACTTCCGAAGATGAACGTTTCACTTCGGGTGGTAAGGAGTTCCAATTTACAACACCTCGAACGAACAGTGAACTCGCGTAACATACCGTATTATTTGCTGGGATTATCAGGTTCTGCAAACGGCGACCACGAGTTTGCATTAATCTACGGTGCAGTACAGCTGGGGAGTTATTCGTCAGCAAACTTCTCAGGAACATGCAGGAGCGGTAAGCGTAGAATCCTTCTAGGTTGCATCCAATAAGATTCTGTTGCAGATGACTCACATGATCAAAACGGCTCAGCCCATAGACGTAACGTACGCAGCAGTTTAGGGCCACACGAAGTCTGCCGAAGGAACTTGCACTAGGACGGATATGAAGGACATCCCCGAACAAGAAATGTGGCAGAATCAAGGCTTTGAAGAGTTTCAGCTTTGTAGCAATCGTCGCAGTGTATGTACAACTATACAAGGTTCGAAGGCTCGCGTAGATCTTTCCGCATTGCTGTGCTATAAGTCCATCCCATAGCAGATCATTTTGGAAAACGAAACCAAGGTTGATTACACTTTCCGTCCATGCGATTCTATGGCCGTTCATCACTATTGCGGATGCCGGTGAAACGGGACCGTTCACTTTGCGTCGTTGATTTGCAATGTACATTGCCTTACTCTTAGCTGGATTTACGTGGAGTTCGTTCCGCTTCGACCAATCCGCAACTAGTGCAAGATCGGTATTCATCATCGTGACTAACTCGCGACTACAGGGACCCATGCGACTGATGTAAAGTTGCACATCATCGGCGTATATTTGAATTGAGCAATATCTTAGCACACTTGGTAGATCGTTTATGTGGCAACAAAACAGTAACGGTCCAAGTACTGAACCTTGAGGTACACCAGACGACGCCTCAGCGCTGCTTGACATACGATCACCACAGAAGACGGTCTGCCTTCTATCGACCAGATACGATTGTATTAGACTAACAGCGGCATTGGAAAAGTTGAACTGTGATTCCAGCTTGTCCAGAAGTTTTCCATGCGGAATAGTGTCAAATGCCTTCGAAAAATCTAGTAGCACTAGTATACCGGTGCCTTTTTTATCGACGATAGCTCCTAAATCATCGTGAACTCTGAGGACTGCCGTTTTGATGCTTTGACCTCCACGGAAACCAGCTTGATACTCGGAAAGTAAGCTGTTGTTTTCAATGTAAGACGTCATTTGCTGTTTCAGTACTTTCTCAAAAGCTTTTGACAGTGCACAGAGAATGCTGATCGGTCGCAGATTACTAATATCGCTCAAATGCGCTTTCTTTCTCAGAGGCAGAACTTTAGCGTGCTTCCAGCAGTCGGGAAAGGTAGAAGTCCTGATGAATAAGTTAAACAGATGCGTTATATGTTGAATAGCAAGCGGAAGGATGATCTTGATGAAACATATCGGCAGACCGTCCATTCCAACTGCATTTGATTTAATTTCCCAGATCGCATTTACGACTTCCCAGTACTCTACAGGTCGAAAATAGAAATTGTACGGCGAAGGTGGTGCAGCTACTGTATGTCGTCGAGCTCGGTCAGTGTTGTTGCTGAAGTTCGACAAGAAAGCATGGTTCACTTCATCCGGATTGAACTCACACGAACGTGCCGATTTGTTCTTGCCAACTCCGAGGCTTTTTACCCGTTGCCAAAGAGTTTTCGAAGGGGTTCTGCTGTCCAAGAAACGATGCAGGTACTGTTGCTTGGCCTGAGAAATTCAGTCCTTATAAGCTAAATTACGTTCGAGCAAAGCTTGCCGTACACTATCGCAGAACCAGGGGTTGTGTCGACGGCGATTATTGATAACACGAAGAGGAATACACGCATCGTGCACCGTTTTTAAATGCGTCTGGAAAAATTGCATGGCTTCGTTCGGATTAACAATATCGTAAAAGCGATTCCACGGTACAGAGAGAAGCGCATATTCCAATGAATGTATATTAAAATTGGTATAATCACGGTATGTGGATAGGCTTGATGGTTTCGTGATGTCGATATCTACTGACATATAGAGAAGATCGTGGTGCGACAATCCAGGAAAACTAGTCTGACCAAACCGCAAAATAGTTTCGCTGCGGCTGGTTAGAAAAAGATCCAGTTGTGAGCACCCAGCACCGTGGAAGAAAGTCGGTTCTTCGCCAATGGATGTCAACGAAAATGCACCGAGGACTGTTTCTAATTGCATGCGCTTGTTGCTGGGACGAAGCATGTCAGTATTGAAATCGCCCACCAGAAAAATACTATCGTAGCGAATAGAAAAATCGGCTAGTTTTTCTGACAGGAAAGATGAACAGTCGTTGTCCGGCGGATTGTAGATGGTCATCAGTAGGATCTTATGCCCATCCACTCGAAATTCTAAGGCCAAGCATTCTGTTTTGTCTGTAGATTCCGTAGAGAGCACTGAACGAAAGATGTTGGAACAAGCCATATGTTCTCTGTAGTAGACCACAATACCACCGCCACGCCTATACGATCTGTCGTTTCTCATCACGGGAGTAGCCGGGAATACCGATGCTGCGGTCACTGTTTTGGAAGTTAGCCACGACTCAGTGAAGCATGCAACTGCCACTTTGGAACCCGTCAGAAGATCTCTAACTTCATCGAGCTTGCTAGAATTGCGCGCACACAGACTTTGAGCATTTCCGTGGCAAATATTGAGCTTTTCACCGTAGAGAGCGGCGTTCAACACTGCACCGGGAATGTTCGTTCGAGTGTCATTTTGTGTCGGTAACATTAAGTGAAATGTGGGAAGCAATTTCGAGAGGGCTGCATTATTACGGAGGGATAAAATACAAGTTGGTCTAACATTACAATTTCAATCAATCAACAAATACAAAAAGAAACAAAACTACATAAACATACTTCAAAAGTGAACGAAAATACATAGTTACAAATATTTATCCAAGTCTCTCTCAGACTGTATCTCGATGGTTGGACCATTAGCCGCAGGCTTGATGTAGACGGACTCGTGCTTGGTGTAGACCGATGACAGTTTGCCCGATTTTTTTTTAGATGTAGTGCGCCGACTTCAGCTTGCGTGCTTCGATTGTGAGGCTTTCATTGATGTACACACGCCGATCAGAGTCCAACCCAATGTGTCTCAGCTTCAGGTCACGTTTTTGCAGATACGCGCTGTAAAAACTCATCCCTTGTTGACTTCAGTGCAAACTCAGCAACGATGAGACCGTCTGCGTTCGTTTTGCTACCTGATTTCAAGCGCCGAGCTTCCACTACTAGAGTGGCCGTGTCCCTCACAGCCAGATGTCGACCGATTGCTCCTAGGGTCGAACTCAAGTTTTCACCAGGCTCGGATGGAATGCCGCTAATGATAAGCTCGTTGCGATTTTCGAGCGCCCCGTATTTTTGGGACACACTGTCAACTCTTTGATTTAGAGACTCCAACGCGGTGTCATGTTGATGAAATTTTGCTGCGCATTCATCTTTGACGGATTTCAAGTCGCACTTCAGTTCAGTCTTGATTGGCATCAATTTTGTCGTTGACGTCTCTGATTTCGCTGCGTACAGAGTCAATCAGCTGCCTAGTTTCAGAGAATTGCTTCAACATAGTCTCCATCATATTTTCCAGTGTGATTGGATTTTCTTCACTTTGTGATGAAGACGACCTATCCAGGTTGGGATCATCCATTCGCTGCCGTTTATTCGTCATCGGTGTGTTGTTGTTGCTAGCAGGAGGAGTACGCTGCAGACTCGCCATCGTGTGAAGAACGGGTGATTGCGGTTGTGTTTGTGGATCTGAATGACGACAGCTGCTGGGATCTGAGCACAGCACAATAGCAATGGAGAAGCTAGTTGAGTTTCGGACAAAATTTTATGATTGCGATATTATGCTCCAATTAACTAGCGCGTCGACTAGATAACACGTACGCGATCAACATGAATGCTTCGGTTCGCGATACAGTGGTAAACGGGAAATTCGAATCGGTAGAACTCAACTTTTTGAAAGCAGTTTTTCTCCGCGACTATCTACGACACATTCTCGCGTCCGTCGTTTGTTTACTTACTGTTAGGGACAACGTAAAAAAAAAAAATATTAATCGGGAATTCGAACTCGTGTCCTTCGAGTGGTGATTAGGCGTGCTACCTCTCGGTCATTATGAACTGTTGAATTGAGAGCGAATAACTCGAAACAAGATGTGCGCGATCTGATCAAGGAGGCTTGATGCTGAAAACAGGTGAAAACGTCATTTTCTGAACAGCTAAAGCGCACCAAGTGCTTCCAAATTATTCAGACAACATCAAATTTAAATGTCTTGTTATTTCATCACGGCTCCTACATGGACCCATCGACCATATTATATATAAAGCGAAGGCAAGTGTTTAGCGAATGTTGATATCTTTCTTCATACAAAAACACGATTTTTATATAAATGGTACTTGGTGCGGTGTGGCTGAACAAAATTGGAATGATATTAGATCAGCACCACCGGAACAATACTGTATTTTACAAAGCCGTAACTTACATGACATACTAAAATCCGTTGGTGTTTTTACTGTATGTTGTCCGGAATGACCACTTAGCAATATTTGAGGAAGAATTAAAAAAAAAAATGCCGTCTTTAATCAGAATTCTAAATTACCTCCAATGACAAGCTAAGGTTTATGGTTCGCTCTGGTTGGATACAATTTCAGTTTTACATATCCTGCTAGAGAAAATTTTTGAATTTACTCAACGAGGGATGGTTCAAATTATTCGATACCTTAAATGTAGATAGGTTATGATAATCTAAATCCTCTAGTGTAAATAACTCATTTTTTGAAGTCAAACAAAGTGGCTACTCTGTTGAATACTCGCTGCATGCCATTGATAGCACCGTGAGTGCTGTAGTTTGTTCGCTGAAGCGGCAGTCGCAGCATAGACCTGTTCCTGAGAGCACGAGGTTGGACATTTTATGTTGATTTCATTCAAAATATACGGGCAATCAATACGCCCCTGAAGTACGTCCGATAACAGTAACGCTCTTGCCGTATCTCGACGAACCGATAGTGACTCCAGATCGATCAATTGGCAACGACTTTGGTAGCTAGGCAGGCGAAAAGGATCCGACCAAGGTAATCGTCGCAGTGCATATCTCAAGAACCGTCGTTGAACAGACTCGATCCTTAGACGCCGTTGTTGTAGTGGGGAGTCCAAACAACCGAACAGTATTCCAGAATGGAGCGAGATAGAGAACAATACAAAGATTTCAGACCAGTAAAAGTCCGTGAACTCCTTAGCTGTTCTGAAGATGAATCCAAGTACTCTGGAGGCTTTACCAACGGCGTAGTCCACATGTTGTTTGAACGATAGCTGTGCATCCAGGATCACTCCTAAATCCTTGACTTGGCTGACACGTTTGATTTCTTCTCCTGACAATGTATAACTGTGCAATATGTGCTGCTTTTTGCGCGAAAACGAAATAACTGAGCACTTTGACGGGTTCACTTCCATCCGAATTAGATTACACCAATCCGCAAAGGCATTCAGCTGTTGGTGGAGAAAGTAACAGTCGTCGATGGAACGAATACGGTGGTGTCAAAAATAGATATTCTAGTAAACAGACATGAGAAAATAATGACCAATTAGTGACTTATAGTTGTGAAAAATGAAACGAAAATCGAAATGTTATCTGATTGAGTACCATTTAAAATCAAATTTCGATTTTTTTTTCTATAATATACTTCTAAAATGTCCCAGATAATAGGTGTTAAGTAAAAATTGAGAATGAGAAAATTTCTCTCCAAGAGAATTGCTTTCTGGTCCCCTCCAAAAAAGATGGCATGTTTCTACACGCTAAACTTGCTAAACTCAAAGATATGTGCCGAGCGCACAAAATCGGCCTCTTTTTGTGCAATGCAATTGGAATGCGGAATTCGCTTCCATTTTGTTTAGCTTCTGGAAACATTAAAAAACATTCCAATTTTAAAGTTTCTCAGAGATTTTTTCATTCAAATAGTCGAAGCGGAAGCAAATGGGGAACAACTTTCGCATTTGCGACCATCTTACGGCTTTTCGCTAGAAAAAATCCCGGAAAGCTCCCCATCTTGCTTTGCTGCCGCGCGGGAAATGATTGACAGTTCCGTTTCCATCGATCCCCGCACAGCCGAAGGTCAACACGTCGGCTACTCACAGAATGAGTGCGACCTGTAGTTTTAACACATGCGCTGCGTGAAGTTGGCTTAGCGTGTAGTGCTGTCAGTTCAATTGAAGATGGCGTCGAAACGTTCGAAACAGCAAGCACTCCACGTGCGTGTTGAACGGTTTTACGAAACGCCGTACGTGCCGACCAAGTTGCCCCCAGTGCCATCCCATTGAGGATATTTCGGCTCTCTCAGTACCCTAGTGTAAAAAAAAATAATTGGCGGGCCAAGGATACGAAGCAGTTTACCACGAGGATCCGGAAGATGGACGTCAGTGCCGTCCAGCGCTCTTGTGATAGCATCGCGGCTAAGTTGCGTCCTACGGCTGATCAGGGCACCTTCTCTAATGTCTATTGACGTTTTTTTCGAAAAATAAATATTATCACCCACATTCTTGTTTACGGCGGATCATATTTTCGATTGAATCCATGGCCCACTTGATTTTGCTGGTGTACACGGGAATGCAAACGGTTTTCGATCGAAAGAACATTCGAACGTTAACAAGAATAGGAATGTATGTTTTTAATAAAATAAACTGAATTTGTTGCAATCAATTTGTTTACTATATGACTAAAAAAATCTCATTTGTTTTTGAACATCAGTTAGTGACTTATAATCGGAAAAAGTGACTTTAGTCGAAATGCTTTCACAAAATAGACTTCTTAGTGATTAGCTTCGAAGAGGGGATTTTTTTTACGTACAAAGTGGGCCGAAAGGTCTCAGATTTTCATGAAACTTTTTCCACAGACAGGGCTCATCAATATATGAATAAAAAAAATTGAGAAAAATTCAGGGTCGCTTATTTTCCCGGAAAACTCAGTTGGAAATTTTTAGTTTTCCTCTGAAACTACTTACTTTGAAAAATCATAACTCAAGAAAGAAGCATCGTAGAAACAAAGTTTTTTTTTATGAAAATGAAAGCAAATTTTCTCAGGAATAAAAAAATATTAACTGGAAACAGTTTTCCACAAAATTTTCCACCGTTGAGAAAATTCGTAAAGAAAAGCCGGAAAAACTTTGTTCCAATTAGTGGAAAACTTTCAAAAATATATTTTTGAGAAGGTAATTTCTAGGGACAATGGAAATTCGCGGCAAAATTCTTGAAATTTCGCGTTTGAGTAAGGCGATAAATTCTAAATTTCGCGGCTTTGTCGCGGTCCCATACTTTCGGTCATATTTTCAAAAAAAAAAAAAAAAATACATATTTTCAATGAAAACCGTCATTGCATGTGGAATTTCTCCGAATTTCATTAAATATAATTTTTATTTTACAAATTGACATGATAAGTTTAATATCAAAGTGATGATGTAAAATTTAAAGTGAAAGTAGCAAGCCAGAAAGACGTCCAAGTTAAAACTGAACAGTTATATTTTTTTGATGGAGCATCAATTTTAAGATTGATAAAGTATTTTCATAAAAAACAGAATTCACTGTGATTTTCATACAAATTCTCCGAAATAGTCTAATTCCGCGGCTTTTCGCGGGATTTCCCAAATTTCGCGGCGAAGGCTAAATTTCGCGGATTTCGCGGCTTCCGCGAATTCGCCAATTTCTATTTGTCCTTAGTAATTTCATAATCGCTGAAAATTTTTTGAAATGTCCTTTTTTTTCGTTTTTTTAGTAGTGGCAGGGGAAAACGAAAAAATTTCCAACTGAGTTTTCCGGGAAAATATGCGACCCTGAATTTTTTCTCAATTTTTTTATTCATATATTGATGAGCCCTACCTGTGAAAAAGTTTCATATAAATCTGAGACCTTTCGGTCCAAACCCGTACGCGAAATAAAAAAAATCCCCATAACTGACCTGCTGTCAGCCCTGCGTAAAAGAACGTGAGAAGTTCATCTTGAAAATGCCAGGGTACTATCCAAATTCGAATTAGGATTTGCTACTTTTAATGATGGCACCCCAATTCACTCAGATCCATTCCTCACAATTGAAACGTGCCCTCTTTGGACGCATTAGGCATATCTCAACACCATGGCTGCGTTGTCAAACGCTAGAATCGTTAGCACCAGGACTGCATCCTACCACCCTCGACGAAGCCTATTGTCAACTGTCACTCAATCGTTCGGCGTTAACTGGAATGATGACGACTGGATGCCGGCTGTCGTCGTGATTTCCGTTTTCTATTGTTATTATTGTTACGATTATTGATGATGACGGTCGTGATTATCGCCACTCTTACCTCGCTACTCAAGATGTCACCCTCCTCGATTTACCGGGGGAGGACAATTCACGAAGGAAACAATTTAGCAAAGCCAATTAGCGCTATTATCATCCCTGATTCTGCTGGTACTGCATCCCCTGGTAAATGGGAAAAATTGGTGATTTAATCTGTTAATTCAAGATCTGTCGAAATCTTAACAAGGCAGAAATTTAACGTCCTTGTATTAAGAATTTTATAAGACTGCGAGGCCAATAATGCACGCAAAAATTTTCACAGTAGATGAGATCATGTACAAAATTTAACATCAAAATAATTGGGACTATCGCGTTTTACATTTGAATTTGCATTTTTTTTGCTATGGATCAGGAAGTCAACGCTGGGTAGATTTTTTTTGCACTGAGTTGTTTTTTTTCGCTGTTGTCAAACGAAAACTACCTAATGAGAGGTATATGGCAGTTAACCTAAATTTGGGTTATCCCACGGAAGAGCTGAATTAATTCAAAAGAAGTCAAGTTTGGGTTGATTTGTGGCTCAGTGTATATGGTTTAATACCTTAACCTATTGTTAGTATAACTCGTGAATTTGGTTCAGCTTTTGATTTCAAATTCCATCAAAATAAAGTCTAATGTATTGCGCGGGGCGGTTGTTAAACATTTGTGTCAAGAAAAATCAGTGTCAGTTATTCTAAAATTTTGAATATGGCGAAATCAGCGGCGATAAATGATACCAATAGCATGGAACGCTAGCTGATCGCTTCGATGTTAAAAAACGCTCCGCTCTATCTCCACAATTGCGTAAGTAAATCCGACATCAATTCTAGCAAAATTATTTAGTTTCTATCTGAAAGATGGCGAAATCACTCGAAAATTCTAAATTTTTTTTATTTTATTCAAAAACCACTACTTGTTAGTTGTGGGTGTACATATAGTTGCGGTAGTGTCATTTACACTGATTTAATTAAATTAGCCACAGATCCGACACCGCCAATCGACGTTGAAATATCACCAAAACTGCTTAAACTTTTCTCACTTGTACCACTAGTTGCGGTAAATTGTTCCTATAGTGGAGGATTCCATAAAGAAAACCACGATACCGCAACTATAGGACACAAATTAAAAATATACCGCAACTAAAGGAACAGTGTGTCGACTAGTGGAGGTATTATTTTCACTGACATGCCGATGGTACGGCGATGAAATCAATTTTCTCATTAGCGGAATGGTCCGTTTACTTTCTGTTACAACAATAATATGTACGTTCTATTATGGCTTCTTAATTTTGAGGATTAAAATGAAGTTGAACCGTGGTTTAGTACCTCCACTATTGGCAACATTACCCTTAAAGCGAATTGGTTCTAAAAAGCACGTTTTTTTTGAAACGGTTGTCCAAGGGCCGCAATCCGGGTCGGTGACTGTTTCACTGGATGAAAAAGGTTCCACTGTTGAGTAGATCACCAACCTATGAGAATGTTTGGCAACTGATGACCAGCAAACTTCCCAACAGCAGAAAAAGGTTTACCCACTCACATTTGGCTAAAACCCCTTTGATATTTATCACAAGGGGTTAACATGAACCCAAGCAGGTGTATCAGAAGCTCATAACTGACCCAGTAGCACCTTAGGCATCCCCAGTATTTCGGTAAAAAGTCTGGATTTTCTAATAAGCCTAGTCTGCTCATGGCACCGAAAGTCTATTAGTATTTGCGAGCGCATTTTTCCAAATACTGAACAACTTGCCAAAGACGTCATCTTACTAAGTGACAAGATTCCGAGATATTCCAGAAAACAAAACCGACCAAAATGTCACTTACACTTCTTTGCGTTTGGGTCCTTCTAATATTTTTGGACCCATCGGCCTTCAAGCTGATAAATAATAAAATTAAATTGGAAAATACTAATCCGATTTGTTAGGAAGTGTTCTTATGAGCAATTCCACAGTTATTAACTGAGAGATTTCTTTGCCAATGTAGCCTATTTTCGCATTCGTATATCGTGTGACAGGTATGATGGAAATCCCAGGGAAATCGAGGAAATTTCCATTACGAAAAGATCCTGGACCGACCGGGATTCGAACCCAGACACCTTTAATATGGCTTTGCTTTGTGGCTGCGGATTCTAACCAATAGAAATATAAGTAGTAGAATGCTAGTGGCGCTGTTATCACAAAATTGAATTATTTTATTGTTACTTACTGTTGAAGTTTTTGATTGCTTGTTTAGTGCCATGTTGTAGAGAATGTTTTGTTTTGGTCGAAAAAATTGATTTGACACTTATAGAGCCGGTACTGAAGCTGTCAGAGCGTGGCAAACTAGATGT
>NW_018735655.1:0-16015 GCF_002204515.2 Aedes aegypti | reverse complement strand
TAGAGTTTGTATCCCTTTGACAGTAACTCTTAAAGTTGAAGCGTCCAGCTAGCAAAATTTTCATGGGTTCGATCCCCTCCGGAGCCACGTGATTTCTTTTCGCATTCGTTGTTGTTCATGTTGGTGCTAATGTTTGACTGCAAACAAATGTTGTTGTAAAATCTACCGAATCCATGATCAAATTAAGAACTGCACCAACGATTTTCGACCGACTATAAAATCTGTTAAATTCACTATATTCTGGTAAAAAATCACTGAGCAGTGCAGCAAATGTGACTATGTCCAAGTAGCATCCACTACAAAGCATTGTATTTCTACCGTGAAACCCAATGTGGTCAAAAGTATAATGCCAAACTTGTCAAATCTAGAATGTTTAAAGTCATAAATACTATTACTCTGGTTAAATAAACAGAATATATTTGCTTGTGTTGTGATGTTGACTATGTTTTGGTAGAGTTAAGAGATTAATGTAGTCGATTGGAAATCGTTGCTGCAGTTCTTAATTTTACCATGGATTCAGTAGTTTGTACAATATAATTCATTTCACTGTGCTTGACAAACTAATCTGACTGTTTGTGAAACCCAACTTGACGGTTTGCGAATCTTTCGCCAAAATCAAACGAGTTTGATTTTTCTCAAACACCGGTGGGCGGAGCCAAATGTTTGACGAAACTGATCCAAATACGGAATTCCTCCAGAGACTGCTACCAAATTCCTACAAGGAATCCATCAGGAATTTCACCAGGAATTCACCTAGGGGAAGATTTCTTTTAAAGTTCTTCCAGAGTTTCCATCAGGAGTGTTTCTATCAGAAATTGTTGTAAGGATTTACACCAGGAATTCAATCAGAGCTGTCCACCAAGAACTCTATCAAATTTTGTCCACGAATTTCCATCAGGAGTACTGCTAAAGTTTCAATCATGAGTTCACGAATCAAGAGATCCATCACGGTTTCCATCGGATGTTCTTTCTATGGATTCCATTGGAAGTTCCTCTAGGGATTCCATCGGTAGTATCACTAGAACTCCACATGGGGATTTCATCAGATGTTTTCTTAGGATTCCATAAGGAGTTCTTTCAATGATTCCATCTAGAATTCCTCTAGAGATTATTTCATGAGTTCCTCGAAGAATTTTATTAAGAGCTTTTTCTAGAGATATCATAAGGATTCCTTTAAGAATTCTATCGAGAGTTCCATCAGGATCTTATAAGAATTACTCCAGGAATTTAATCAAAAGTTCCGATTAGGAATTCTATCAGGATTTCTTCTAGGGAATTCATCCCGAGTTCCTCCAATGATTTCATCAGGAGTTCCTTCAAGAATATCTTAAGATTTCTTCCAAGGATTCCATTAGGAGTTGCTATAGGATTTCATCATGAGGGGGGGGTTCTTCCGGAGCTCTACCGATCTATAGAATCTAATCAGGAATTTATCCTGAAATTTCACCAGGAACTCTTCTAGGTAATTTATTAGAAGTCCATAAGCAGTTCTTCTTGGATTCTATCAGGAGTTTGTCAGGAATCTTACCAGGAATTTCTGCAGCATTTCAGCAGGAGCTCCTATAGGGATTCCATCAGAAGTTTTTCTAGAGATTTCATCAGAAGTTTTCTTTCAGAAATACCACCTGAAATTCTTCTAGGGATTATAGAAAGTGCAAAGGATTTCTTTTAGGGATTACATAAGGAGTTCCTCAGAGATTCCATCAGAATTCCTTCAGGAATTTTATCAGTAATTTCTTCAGAAAATACCAACAGGAGATTCCTCTAGAGATTACATCAGAAGTTTTCTTTAGATATTCCACCTAGAACTCCTCCAGGGACTACATCACAAATTTCTTCCAGGAATTACATCAGGAGTTCTTCAAGGGATTACTTCAGGAGTTCCTTAAGAATTCCACCTGAAATCTCTAATTTTTTTTTCAGAAGTTTTTGCTATGGAGTCTAGGAGTTCCTTCGGAGATGCATATGGAATTAATCTAGAGATTATATCAGGGATCCTCAAGGAATTCCATCAGGATTTCTTCTTCGGGTTTTATAAGGAGTTTTGCCCAGGCATCATCAGGAGTTCTTATAAGGATCCCGTCAGAAGTTCCTTCAGAGATTCCATTAGGTGTTCCTCTAGGCATTACATCAGAATTCTGTAGAAGTCCTTCTATGAATTCTATCAGGAGTTCCTACAAAAATTGATCAGGAGTTCCTTCGAGAATATCCAAAGTTTATGTAGGAATTCCTTTAGAAGTTACTACAGATATTCTACCTGGGATTCCTACAGGAATTCTATCAAGAATTTCCCTAGGGATTCCTTCAGAAATTCCACCAGGGATTACATCAGAGGTTCTTCCAAGGATTCCATCAGAAGTTTCTCTAGGGATTTCATCAGGAGTCTTTTCAATAGATTTTATTGGGAGTTTCTCTAGGGATTCCATCAAAAGTTCTTCCATGGATTCCTTTTGCCATACATCTAGGACTCCATCATGAACACCTTCTGGGGCTCCATCGGAAGTTTTGTCAGGGATTCTATCAGGAATTCTTCTATGGTTTCATGGGTTCCATCAGGCTATTTACTACGGATTCCTCCCGGAATTTATTGAGGGATTCTACCAGAACTTCCTACCTGTGGTTTTTTCTAGGGAACTCTTCAAGGGATCCCTCCAGAAATTCTTAAAGGAGTCCTCCCGGAATTGATCAAGGGATGCCTCCGAAACTCTTTAAGAAATTAACATCTTCAAGGGTTATCAGTAGGAAGAATGGTAATTTGTGATTTCGCGGAAGCCGGGAAATTTAGCCTTCTCCGCGAAATTTCGATAATTCCAAGAAATGCGGCGAAATTAGTCAAATTTGGAGAATTCATATGACAATCACAGTAAATTCCAGTTTTTTTTTCTTATGCAAATATTTCATTCATCTTGAGTCAAAGTTCTACCAAAAATGTTATAACCGTTTAGATTTAACTTGCACGTCCTTTTGGCTTGCTACTTTCGTTTGGAATTTCAGAAATTTTTACCAAAAATTTCTTATAAGGAATCAAAAAGTATTTTGGGAATCCACCAGTATTTCCTCCAGTGACTCTATGACGAGTTTCTCCTGGAATTCAAAAAAGGAATTCCGCCAGGGATTCCTTTGAGAATTCCTTCAGTAATATTACCAGGAGTTTTTCTTCGAAAATTCCGTTAAGATTTCCTCAAAGGGTTCCAACTAAAATACCCCTAAAATCCTCTAAGGATTCCAACTAAAAATCCTCCAGGGATTCCACCAGAGGTTCCTCCATGGATTGCATCTGGAACTCACCCAGATAATTCTCCCTGAATTCCATCAGGAAAACCTTCAAGAACTCCAGCTGAAATTCTCATAGGGATTCCACTAGAAATTCTTTCGGAAACTCCATCAATATTTTTCCAGTGGTTTTATCGGGAATTCAAAAATCCTCCCAAACAAAGCATTTCTCTGAATGTCTTCAGGTTGAATCCCTAGAAGATTTTTTTTTGAAAATTTCCGTTGTAATTCATGGAACAGTTTATTTTGATATCCTTGGAGAAATCACCAAAGAAATCACTGGAGAAATTCCTCAATACATCTCTGGAAGAACTTTTGAAGCAATTCTACAGCATTCTCAAAGGTAATTCCTGGTGGGTTCCTCCTCTGGAAGGAATTGATGAATAAATTCCTCGGAGAAATTTCTGGTAGATTTTTGAAGTAATCCTTTCAAAAACCCCAGGTAGAAAGCCTTGTAAGATCCCTTCAGAAATACAAGGAAGAATCTTTGAAGGAAACACTGGAAGATCTTAGAAAATAATTTATTGAAGATTCCCCAGAAGAATCCTCTGAGAAAATCTCAGAAAATTGCAAGCGGTATCTCTAAAGGAATTCCTGTGGGAATCCCGTGTAGGATCTTTTTTAATTCTTGCAGTATTTCTTGTGGAATCTCTGGAGGAACTCCTTTTCTCCTTGGAGAAATTTTGGGTAGAATCATTGTGAGAGTTCCTAGAGTAAATCTCGGCATGTATTTCTGTATGAATTATTGAAGGAATTTCTAGCGAAAATCGTATAGGACTCCCTGAATCAATCTCTACAATAAACCTTTGAATTAATTACTGAAGAATTTTTTGGAGGTATTTCCAAGGGAAATCACTGGAAGATTTTGGATGGGAACAATTCCTTGCGGATCTTTTGATGGAATTACTGTATTAATTTCTCGGGAGGGATTCATTGAAAAATCTCTTTAAGAATTTCTAGAGGAATTCTTGGTTGTATCACAAGAAAAAAATCCTCATTGAATCTATTTAGAAATTCCTGAAGTTTCGCTGGAGGGATTCCTAAATAAATCGTTGGAGAACTTTTAGATGGAATACTTGAAGGAAGCATTATAAAACCCTGGAGCACTCTGTAGAAAACGACAATAAAGAATCGCTGAAGAAATTCCTTTAGGAATTTCTGAAGCAACACTTGGTGGACTATTAAGAGGGGTCCTAGGAAGAAGCCCTGAAAAAGTCCTAGTGAAATTCTTGGAGGAATTTCTGGTGATGAACTTCTTGAGAAGTATCTCAAAGAATTCGTGATGTGATTCCTGAATAGTGCATGATGGAATCTCCTCCCGGAGAAATTGAAACTGTGGATAAATTTCTAGAGGATAATTGGAAAAATTCGTGGTAGATTCCCAGGAAGAATATATGGTGGAATCCCTAGTATAACCCATGGATTCCTGGAGCAAATTCAGACAGAGACCTGACAGAAACCCGTCAAAATTTTAGAGTTTTGCCGGAGTTTTACAAGCGAATGCCACTTATAGCATTCCTCATCAATATCGATTTCTTCCGGTACTTAAATTTTGAAAGTTGTGCTCTTCCTCACTACGATTATTGCCCAAAAATCGTAGAAATATGTCCACACACAGCCATACAATTCGAATAAAAATAACAATCACTTAGTCATAAGACTTGCCGAGATCATTCAAAATACGCGAAGAAATATAGTGTTGCTGCAACTTAGACAGTCGGTCAAACGGTTGCAGCCACATAAATCGGTTTGACTAACTTGGGGGGCGGAGTCAATGTAAGTCAAACCGTCTGAGCGTCTGTGGGCTGCAGAAAACTTTAAGAAAACAAATGCATTTAATGCATTGCTGTCAGAAATATTATTTTTTAGAACTAATTTTACCTTTACTTCACAATTCACAGAGGAGTAACATGAAAATTAGTAAAAAATATTTTTATTCGGCAACCCTCAGTAACCTGCATGCATTGTACAGCTTCCCGATTCATATGTTGGCAACTTAGTCACCGTCGAGCCGTTCCACTTTTCACCAATAACCCATTCTAACCACATTGGGTGCAATCGGAAACCCACTGCTAGCTGCAATCGCGTGGGTTTCATTCAGATCTGCAACAACACCTAGACCCTCTCTAGACAGTGTGCAATATCCAGCCTACTTGTTCGTTGTGGTTGCACCTGGGCCAGTGGCGACTCCGTTCATCGATGTTGTGAATGAGGAGCCATATCAGTTTGCAAGTTTTGCTCCAGCCTGGATTGGAAAAAAGTCAATTTCCATGAAGCAATCCAAGTGACGATGACCAGCCTACTGCCACGAGGCAATGACTTCAGAGGCTTGCGTAGTCAGCCATTCGTGTGTAAGAGGATATTTCTCGCGCTTAGTATCATACAGGCGTATCTGCATTGATCGATTTCTCTTCGTCGATTTTCTCTTTAGTTTAGTACATGAAAATCAAACCATTTTCGTCACATTTTGCGATGCAGCATGAAGAAGGATGATGAGTGCTTTCTACTGAATCGAAAAAAGTAGTTGAAAATAGTTATCCGGCCGAGTAATCAGCCAAAGAGAAAATCGATGAAGAGAAATCGATCACTGCAGTTACGCCCTTATGATACTGAACGCGAGAATTTTTATCTACGATCTCAAGAGGTCCAAGAAAAATCTCACACTTACGGTCCCACATGGGCGACGGTTACACGGCGAGGAAGAGGGAACTAGAAATTCTTCGCGTGACTTGAATTGACTCGTAGCTCTCTGGAGTGGAAATCAAGTTGCAATTTTAGTCAATTGACTCCAAGCAATGGGACACCAGCCAGCACCGGTATGAGTTCGATACGTTTGTTGTTGGCACACAGGTTGTCGTCCCCCGAGGACCCGGCATGCATGCAGAAACAGGAAGCGCAATCGTATATACAGCAATTCAATTGGCTGCTTCGTTACAAGTTGGATTGCGAACAATCTCGGTCTCCAGAGGGTGCCATTTGGTTGCCTTTGGTTGAGATGGTACCCACTCAATTGGCAGTTTCTCGTCACTGTCGGGACTGTTTGGGATGCTAAGGACTGTATTCGAAAAAAGTGCATTTTTCCATTGTGTACAACTTTTTTGTTGCACGTGTAAAATTGGTGAAATTTTGGGCAAAATTAGTTTAAAGTGTAATGTTTACATGTGAAAAATTTCGTCAGGATCTTTCAAGCTGTTATCAAGATGGCTTCCGGGTAAGAAATGCTTCGACAACATAAATTGGGCGTGGTCGTGAAAAAGCCAGGAAATTTGTTCGACTTCCCAGGCCATAAAAGGTCAATTGGTAATAAAAGCTCTTAGTTAATAACTTTGGAAGTGCTCAAAAGAATACTTATCTGAGAGGCAGGCTCTATCTCACTTGGGACGTAACGCCAGAAAGAAATAAATGTCAACGATCATTTTTGTATGTTTGTTCCAGCACAGTCCTTACACAGCAATAACTGTTCGATCGGTTTCAAGGAAAATGGTTCATTCCCAGTTTCCCTGTGCGCCTTTGGCACTGCTGACGACGAAGAAGAGTCCATTGACTGGTGTATTGTTTGAATTGGTTCCACTTAAGGGGCGGCTCAATTACAAACTAGCTGTAACGAGTTCTATCTGATTGCAAAGTATTCTGTTGCGATCAGGGAACTTCATTGGAATGAACATCACAGGAATTGATTTATTCATTTTCGTCCGATATAACAGTGCCTACATTATAGATTAAATCGTTCAATATATTTCCAACCAAAAAAATAAATATAGGGGAACTTACGTATTATCGGCAGTCTAAGCCGATGCCGCGCTTCTCTAGTGATTTTTTCGGACATCAGCAGACAAATTACGTGTTTGTTTGTTTGCATTTATGCTCTGCTCAATCCTTTATCGATTCACACCGACAGACTTGTTAAAAGCTTTTCGGAAACGTTTTTACAACGCTGCGAACATCTCTTGTCAGTGTGACTATTGTCGGCAGCCTCATTCTGTTCGGCAGCTTTCCCATAAGAGCTGCAAACGAATCACTTCGGCAGCTCCAGATCAGTCGCATTTTGAGGTGTGCTTATTTAATTGCTGACATCTCTGGCGAAATTGTTTGTTCCGTCTCGGAAATCCCGTCAGCGGGTAGCGGCAGAACAAAGAATCATCTGCATGTTTTCATTGATGTGTTTTGATAGAAAAATACTGTGTATTTGGCGTTTGATATTTGGTTGCCGATAATAGTCGCAAGGTGCCGAAGCCGTAAGTCTCTCTATATGCTCTTCATATCTATATATGATTGATTTTAACCCTCTAATACCCAACCCCGTCTTCAGACGAGGTACACTTTGGAATTTTATGTATTTTTTCGTAGCTCGTGAATCAAAATGATTTCATTTTTGGCTTAAACCTTGACTCATAAAACGCATATAAAATTTTTTTTCCATAGCACATTAAGTAAACAAATATGAGTGTAATCAAAAATTTCTATTTCTACTCAAACATGCTCAGTTGACTTCTATAAGAAAATTCATGCTGAAAAAAACTACATGTCATAGCCTTCAATTTTGATTTACAGACAAAAAAGCTCAGGAATACGTTTTCTGTGTGGTTTTCTGGGTACAATAAATTTTGAGTGTTATCGGAAATTTAGTTATTTACTCAAATATGTTCACTTGGCTTTCACAATCAGTTTTATGTCGAAAAAACTATAAGTCATTGCTTTGAATTATGAGTTACAAGCAAACGGGTTCAAAGAATAGGGATTTTCGTAATATTTTACTTAATAGAAATTTTGAGTGTGTTAAAAAAATATATGTCTGCTCAAACATGTTCACCAGACTTAAACAAGTAAATTAATGTCGAAAAAACTATATAGCACCGTTTTGAATTTGTGAAAAAATGCATTTTTCAAAAATTTAGGAAGTGCCTTTACTTAATTATTTTGGGTAAACGCATCTATTTAAAAAAAAAAACGTTAAAATGAACGTCAATCTTGAATAATGTCCTGCTCCATTGCTGATTTTTTTTTTGAGAATCACTCCGAGAAACGACAGGTCAAAGTTGCACTTCCAACTTTATTTGGACCCTTGGCAGTTGGCGTAAGTTTTCACCCCCTTCGTGGAAGAAGTGTTGTGTTAGCGTCGGGGCTTCCACCTCCAATGAGTTGCAAGCCGAATACAATGGAATACTTTAACTTTTAAGGTGAACTAGTAAAACATACTAAATACCATAGGTGCATTGTAACATCATTGGCAAAATTAACGTTTTTTTTAACTAAGTTTGTTTTCCAAAAATCAATACAAAATAATTTTGCACTTTTCCTCACAAAGCTAAGTTTATCAAGTTAGGCCGAAATTTAAGGTGAAACTGTTTGGAATCAACTTCTAAGATTGCACTAAAACTTCAAAGGCACAAATCTCGCGAAGAAAGCATCCCACAACAGTGCACTGTTTATTTTAGCTTTGTGCACTAGCAGAAAGCTGAAAATAAGAAGATCAGAAACATTTGCCAACTATTCCTACAGTTTCGTGCCGTTGAAAACGTGAGTAGGTGGAGAAGTCGGCCATTGTGCCGGCCATCTTTGCATTCCGAGATGTTTCACCTTAAGTTGTTCAGTTTAAACAAAATTGAACTCGATAAAGTGCAATGAAATAATGTAATAAATCAAATAAGCTTGTTGGTATACTGCCCATAACTGCATAACAGTCACATTCGACATTTTTGACAAATTGGAGTTAATACCATGGAGAGTCATCAAATGATAAATACTTTCGATCAACTTACTAAAATCTGTGAGATTGTTCTAAAAAATTCGAAAAAAATACCAAGTTGTTTTTGTCACATTGGTAACTGTAACTGCATAACAGTCACATTGAGATTATACATGAGCCTCATAATGTAGTAGCAACGAAATTTATATCAGAATTATTTTCTGACTATTCACCCAATATGCGATATGAGTTGTACAAAATTTCAGCCTCAAATAAGCTCTTTTGAATTCTTAATGATTTTTTGAAATTTTAGTTTCCTCCCATACTGCAGTAAAATGCAAACTTGGTATGCCATTTACTCAATGCCTACTTTTGTCGAATGTTACAAATATGCAGTTATGGGCAGTATACATGTTCTCAATAATGCGAAATTCATCTCTGTTTGTATTAAAAACTAGTGGTCCCGGCAAACTTCGTCTTGCCATCAAGTAGGCTGTTCAAAAACACTATAAATCGTCCTATACAAAATATCAGTTCCGTTGACGCTCGTTTTTCCGACTTTCCCGGTGAATATCCTGAAATTTGTATACACACAAACACGTCGGAACACTTGACGAACAAAACGGAAATATAATCATTCAAATCCATTGACCCGTTCGGAAGCCATTTCGTGACATACAAACCCCATTCCATTTTTATTTACATAGATAGGTTTTCGATTTTTTTTTCGAAATTTTGAGTTAAGACTCCTAGTGCAAGGATTGTGCCAGACATTTGCCTTTAATAGTTTTAAGATATTATAGTTGCAATTTGTTGAAGAATGATTATTGGTCTCTTCAAGAAAATTTGCAGAATTCTACAGATTAATGGAATTTGTTTAGGAATTTTCTCTAGAATATTTTTCAAAACACCCTTCTTGGATCATACAAAAAATTATTCCATATATCACATACAAATTTCTTATAATAACTCCTGTAAGATTTTCTGTAGGATTCCGTCAAAGATTTTTTGGAGAATTTTATCCAGAAATTCTTCCTGGAGTTATTTCAAGGGTATTCTTCTTCTTCTTTCTGGCGTTACGTCCCCTCTGGGACAGAGCCTGCTTCTCAGCTTAGTGTTCTTATGAGCACTTCCACAGTTATTAACTGAGAGCTTACTATGCCAATGACCATTTTTGCATGTGTATATCGTGTGGCAAGTACGAAGATACTCTATGCCCTGGGAAGTCGAGAAAATTTCCAATCCGAAAAGATCCTCGACCGGTGGGATTCGAACCCACGACCCTCAGCTAGGTCATTCCGAATAGCTGCGCGTTTTCAAGGGTATCTTAAACTTAAATTTCTAAAATTTGGTATTTTTGAAGAGTACTCAAAGCATTATGTTTTGATCTCCTCCAGTTCACATAGTTTATCTGAAACATCTAGCATTCCCTTGAATATTTTTTTTCAGAACTCCTCTAAATATTAAAATTGTATATAAAATAAATATGAAATTTTTTCAGGAATTTTCCCAATGCTTCTTTAGGAGGTTTTCTATAATTCTAAATACATTACGAACAATTACTGAAGTATCTATCTGGATAGATTTATGCTTATGATTAAATTTGTTCCAAAGAATGCTAAGAAGGACGCCTTAAGAAAATATTTGCCAGATTTTTCTAATAAAAAATGCAGAGAAATACTGAAGAAATATTCAACGTGATAAAATCGAAAGAATGTGAGAAAATTACTTAAATTAATCCAGGAAAAATAACTTGACGAATTGTTTAGAGTAGATTACGGAGGAATCTAACAACCCAAGCCGTAAGATTGATACAATGTCGGTTCTATAGTCGAATAAAATACATGATTAACAGGGCTAATAGGAACTATATCGTGATTAGCCACTTTGAGCGAATTATTTAGCTGATATACTGCCTACTCGTACTAAGTCTCTGGAGCGAAATATGACAAAATTTATAGCAAAATAGAACAAAAAAAGAAAAAAAAAGTTTTTTTTTTGTACTTTTCTTTCTTTATTTGACCTAATTCACGTTGATTTTTTTGTAAGGTGGTTTAGAGTTGAACTGATGTTCTCCAGGGTCATACTGGATGATTCGGTCACATTTCCCAGTAGAAGCATTAGCCGTAGAAGGCCAATGTCGCGACTGTTCGTGTGACAAACATCTAGTTTGCCACGCTCTGACAGTCTGAGTATCGGGTCTTTAAGTGTCAAATCAAATTTTTCAAACCATAATAAACATTCTCTACAACATAGCACTAAACAAACAATCAAAAACTTTAATGGTAAGTATTAATAAAATAATATATTTTGTGATAACAGCGCCACTAGCGTTCTACTACTTATATTTCTATTCATTTCCCTTCTGTTCCATCGATGCTCTCTGTAAATGACAGTAAGTCTAACCTGGAATTAATTGTATCTTAATACGACGGCCGCTAAAGCAAAGTGAAAAATAATGAGGAACCCCTAAACAATCAAGAATCAATTTCATTAATGTTCAAGTGTCGGCAGTCTTCAAAATCCGGATGGTCCACCGGAACGACCGGGAGAGTGTGATATTCAAAAAAAAAAAAAAAATCGCGTAATTTCTGGACCTCGGAATACAAGATTTATATGAAGATTAAGACATCAGGTTTTTCTCCTTCGAAAATTTCCCATAGCAACAATCTGTTGCAATTCAAAATTTACCACTTCAAATCTATCATGCCTAACAATTTAACATCGTTAACAACTTACAACAATTTACGGCTTACGACTAATTGATTTTACCGTCTTCAAGAAAAATGACCATTCGTAGCACCTACTTCCAGCACAGCCTTCCATACCGATTCACCTGGAGATTAACACAGTAGACAGAATCGCAAATCGACCGTTTTTGATTTGATGGACGGCACTTCTCCGACATATCGACGTCAGGACCTATCGTAAACTGGGTAAACTGCGCCCAAAAACTCTCCCGTTGTTAACAACGTACGGTACCGACGGCCGCCCCGGTATGACCTAGAGCGGCTCAAGCAAACCGGATGTCGCAGCGGCATACGCGCAGGCACCTCGAGGCTGCATTAACCGGAAGAGGGTGAGCTGGACGAAGCCCCCTCTTGAGGACTGCTGGAGAACAGTAAAAGGCAGCCATCAACGATGCAGCTGAGAGCAACGTCGGGTACATGGGCGGAAGTCGACGGAACAATTGGTTCGACGAGGAGTGCCAGGAGGTTTTGGAGGAGAAGAATGCAGCGCGGAACGTTATAAACGGAAACGGCAACAGCAGACCCGCCTCTTTCGGGAGAAAAAACGCCGGCCTGGAGGAGATGGAACAGCTGTGCTGGTTCTCAAGAAACGCGTAAGTTCTATCAGAAGCTCAACGGCATCCCGCAATCGACAACGGACCAGATTTTACTGTACGGCAAATCCTCCAAAAATGTCGTGGAATACCAGGTCCCAACGCAATCAACCTTCTCATCGATTTCAAGGCGGCATACGACAGTATCGACCGCGTAGAGCTATGGAAAATCATGGACGAGAACAGCTTTCCGGGAGCTCACGAAACTGACAAGAGCGACGATGGAAGGTGTGCAAAATTGTGTGAAGGTTTCAGGCGAACACTCCAGTTCGTTTGGATCCCACTGGGGACTACGACGAGGTGATGGATTTTCGTGCCTGTTGTTCAATATTGCGCTAGAAGGTGTTATGCGGAGAGCCGGGCTTACAGCCGGGGTACGATTTTTTAACGAGATCCAGTCAATTTGTTTGCTTCGCGGATGATATGGACATTGTCGGCCGAACCTTTGAAAAGGTGGCAGACCTGTGCACCCGCCTGAAACGCGAGGCAGCAAAAGATGGACTGGTGGTGAAGGCGACCAAGCCAAAGTACATGCTAGCTGGTTGGGCCGAGCGCTACAGTGCTCGCTTAGGTAGCGGTATTACGATAAACGAGGATACGTTCCCCTACTATGGCCTCCATAAGAAGCTGCGGTCAAAACAGATTCACACCGAAACCAATTGTACCATGTACAATACGCTCATACGGCCGGTAGTCCTCTACGGCGGCGAAGGGTGAACCACGAGCTCGCCCAACTCTACGGCGAACCCAGTATCCAAAAGGTGGCCAAAGCTGGAAGGATACGATGGATAGGGCATGTTGCAAGCATGCCGGACAACAATTCTGTAAAGAAGTTGTTAGCTTCAGATGCGGTTGATACAAGAAGGCGTGGAGCGCAGCGAGTTAGGTTGGTGGTTCAAGTGTGCATCGATTTGGCGAGCATGGGGCAGAACCGAGGATGATGAGATGTGGCTACGAACCGAGTATTGTGACGTGAAATTGTTGATTCAGTGTTATCTATATAGATGTTAACTAAATAAATGAAAATGACCATTTTGCTTTTGGCGTTTAGTGGCAGCAAAAGTTACATTGAAACCTTAGCTCACTATAGCAAATCCCTGTCCATTTCCATTTCGTTTTCTTCGTCCCATCTGCTAAATTACCTTCCGTCATTGAGTCAAATCCATAATCCCATCGGAGATGGGCATAATAGAGCTCATAAATTTCAATTTGCAAGCCGCCCTCCTGCCCTCCCTCGGTTAGTTTTGTTCTTTGCAATCCTTACCGCCGTTCCCTTGCTACCAGCAACGATGACGACGACGACGACGACGACGACGACGTTGCAAAAATATTATGCAAATTTATATCGTCCTGTGTGAGGGTCCTGTCCCCCCACTGTTCTGCCATATCCGGAGGCAATGCGCTCCTCGGGTGAGGTGTGGGTCGATATTATGGCTTTTACAGAACCACAACAGATTGTCTTTTACGATTATTCCATTAGAGTGGTTCAAAAAATCGTTTTTGCTCCACACCGCTCATTCGATTCTAAATCAAATTCTGAGTGTCCTCCCAAAATTTGAACTCATTTGGGTGAAAACTGAGACTGCACAAGTCCTTTGAAGTTTATATGGGAATTACTATGGGAATAGCAAGCAATTCATTCAATCGGTCATAGTTATTACCCATGTGCTCTTAGGGATTAGAGCTACATTGATACTGTGAGATACATTCGTCAGCTACAACTTTACTGAAGACCGTTTTCAAATCGGACGCCTCAGTAATTAGTTATTGATTTATATACAGTCACAAATTCTTCAGCAGTGCTCATTTAACTTCTGAACAGGCAACATTGCTGCACCTGGCGCGAAAGATAGCACGCACAAATCATGGCTACTATGTTTTACTGCACATATGCAGTGATGTCCGCAGAACAGCCCAATAATTATAGATAAAGTTTTTCAACTCATTCAAAAATCAATAATTAATTACTGGGGCGTCCGATTTAAAAACGGTCTTCGCCAAATTTGTAGCTGACTATTGTATCTCACAGTATCAACGTAGTTCTAATCCCCAAGAGCACATGGGCAAACAGTATGACCGATTGAGTGAATTGGTTGCTTTTCTCATAGTAATTCCCATATAAACTTTAAAGGGCTTGTGCAGTCTCAGTTTTCATCCAAATGAGCTCAAATTTTGGGAGGACACTCAGAATTTGATCTAGGATCGAATGAGCGGTGTGGAGCAAAAACGATTTTTTGAACCACTCTATTATTCCATATGAATTGACCCGACGACGAGTCGTTGTCTGTCTGAATGTGGTTATGTCGAGTGTGGCCATGATTTCGCACTCCTGGGATCGTAAAAGAGAAGCGTACCGCTGCTGCAGTCAATGGCATACATCCTGCCTGACGGTGATACTCCCACACCCGTCAAATGGAACCACAAGATAAGAGCCTTCGTCCCGGGCAACGAACACATAGGGCAAATGTACCATTAGTGGTGCACCTAAGGGAAAACTGCTAAAACGCAGTGTTAAAATCATCAAATGTATGATTTTAACGTATCAGTCGATAGATTTCAAATCCTTCTATCATTCAAATGTATAAAAATCACGATTCATTTAAAATTTCCCTGTAAAAAGCCTTGCACCAATAATAGGAACACTGTTCCTTTAGTGGAGGTATGTTTTAAGAATGGTTCCTTTAGTGGCGCAATCCATTGATTTCTTATGGGACCCTCCACTATGGGTACTGATGCACCACTATAGGTGCAAAGGAGCAAAAATGTTAAGCAAAATAATTGTTTTAAATACTTTAACGGTTAAATTTCATGAATATTTTTCGATAACTTATATCATTTTCGCATCGTGCATCATAGAAAAATATCACATAGCCATAAATTAGTGCGAAACATGTCAAAACACACTACCTCCACTATTGGAGCTACCTCCACTAAGGGAGCGTTTGCCCTATGTGTCTAAAGTTTTATTGCTATTGGTACACTCGGTGACAAAAGTTAGTAATCAAATGCTGTTTATTCATACAAAATGTCCTAGTTTGGGAGTCCATATCCATAAAGTATATTTCATTTAATATAAATAGTTTCTTTTGACTACTCTCATTCTGGATTGGTCTCATCTATAGGTAAAATTCCAGGTCATGTGTGTTTCATCATTTCATTACTTAATTCGGATCAATAGAAGTCGAGATACAAATCCATAACCTCTGCATTTTGTTTTGGAAAACATTCTTTTGTTACTAACTTTTGTCATCGACTGTATATTCAAGTGTAGTAGGCAGATGACGTTCTTGACGGGGGGGGGGGGGACTGGGGCTGTGGCTGGGGTATTTCCGCAGCGGAATCGATGATTCCTATCAATCGATTCGTCGTTCGCGACCCAGCAGGCGAGAATAAACCATCTGTCTGGCTTTGGCGGTTGTCGTGGGTTGCTTCGTTGCTGCAATGACATAAGATGAAAGACAAACACCAGCGAACGAAGCACCTGATGCCCCCGATGACGAGATCGGATTTGCATGTCTTCATATCTGCTCTTTGCGGATTGTAGTCATATAGATATACCTAAATGAACTGCAAAAATATGAAGAGTTCATGCCCTGATTCGCTGCTCACCACATAGTAACGCACTTGCGCTAGTGTCTATGCACGAAAAATCGCTAAAAGGTAACACGAAAATCGTTTGTGTGGCGAAATTCATCTAACAATTTATTTCCCAA
>NW_018735654.1:0-17224 GCF_002204515.2 Aedes aegypti | reverse complement strand
AAAGGCAATCCTGTGTTAACCTTCCAGCGGATGTTAGAAAAACAACTTAATAAGATACTGGGGGTCATTTGCCCGAGACAACTGGTAATACCCTATAAATCGACGAAATATCCACCGATATGAATGAATTTATGCGCGATTCGAAAGATATACTCCTCAAGATTCTGGATCAGTACCTGGAATACCGGTTCCGGTGTCCAGTGGCCACCGGGGAATCGGCTACGAAGGGACATGTTGGGCCAGTAGGAACTTTGCTTCAGTACACCCAGTCCAGAAATCTGCAGTCATCACCAAATTATATGAGATGCAGGCCATATAGGAACGTACTGCCTTCAGCAAACTTGCTTCAGGGACCAAGAACTTCCACATGGGATACAATTTAGTTCAGAACTCGACCACCGCGTGGCGCTAGCGTTGACATGAACTTCCGGTAGGGGCTAATTATGCGATAACTCAAGATTGCGAGCACATAGAAGGTTGCTGTCTTCGGCAAAGTTGCACAGGAGGACAAGGGCTTCCACATAAGGTACAATTTAGTTCAGAACTCGACCACCGCGTGGCGCTAGCGTCGACATGAACTTCCGGTATGGACTAATTATGCGATAACTCGAGATTGGGAGCATATAGAAGAATGCTGTCTTCGGCAAAGTTGCTCAGAAGGACAAGGGCTTCCACATAAGGTACAATTCAGTTCAGAACTCGACCACCGCGTGGCGCTAGCGTCTACATGAACTTCCGGTAGGGGCTAATTATGCGATAACTCGAGATTGCGAGCACATAGATGGTTGCTGTCTTCGGCAAAGTTGCTCAGGAGGACAAGGGCTTCCACATAAGGTACAATTCAGTTCAGAACTCGACCACCGCGTGGCGCTAGCGTCGACATGAACTTCCGGTAGGGGCTAATTATGCGATAACTCGAGATTGGGAGCATATAGAAGATGCTGTCTTCGGCAAAGTTGCTCAGAGGACAAGGGCTTCCACATAAGGTACAATTCAGTTCAGAACTCGACCACCGCGTGGCGCTAGCGTCGACATGAACTTCCGGTATGGACTATTATGCGATAAACTCGAGATTGGGAGCATATAGAAGAATGCTGTCTTCGGCAAAGTTGCTCAGAAGGACAAGGGCTTCCACATAAGGTACAATTCAGTTCAGAACTCGACCACCGCGTGGCGCTAGCGTCTACATGAACTTCCGGTAGGGGCTAATTATGCGATAACTCGAGATTGGGAGCACATTGAAGGTTGCTGTCTTCGGCAAAGTTGCTCAGAAGGACAAGGGCTTCCACATAAGGTACAATTCAGTTCAGAACTCGACCACCGCGTGGCGCTAGCGTCGATATGAACTTCCGGTAGGGGCTAATTATGCGATAACTCGAGATTGCGGAGCATATAGAAGAATTGCTGTCTTCGGCAAAGTTGCTCAGAGGACAAGGGCTTCCACATAGGATATAATTCAGTTCAGAACTCGACCACCGCGTGGCGCTAGCGTCGATACGAACTTCCGGTATGGACTAATTATGCGATAACTCGAGATTGGGAGCATATAGAAAGTTGCTGTCTTCGGCAAAGTTGCTCAGAAGGACAAGGGCTTCCACATAAGGTACAATTTAGTTCAGAACTCGACCACCGCGTGGCGCTAGCGTCGACATGAACTTCCGGTAGGGGCTAATTATGCGATAACTCGAGATTGCGAGCACATTGAAGGTTGCTGTCTTCGGCAAAGTTGCTCAGGAGGACAAGGGCTTCCACATAAGGTACAATTCAGTTCAGAACTCGACCACCGCGTGGCGCTAGCTACGATATGAACTTCCGGTATGGACTATTTATGCGATAACTCGAGATTGCGAGCACATAGAAGGTTGCTGTCTTCGGCAAAGTTGCTCAGGAGGATAAGGACTTCCACATAGGATGCAATTTAGTTCAGAGCTCGACCACCGCGTGGCGCTAGCGTCGATATGAACTTCCGGTAGGGACTAATTATGCGATAAATCGAGATTGCGAGCACATAGATGGTTGCTGTCTTCGGCAAAGTTGCTCAGGTGGATAAGGACTTCCACATAGGATACAATTCAGTTCAGAACTCGACCACGCGTGGCGCTAGCGTCGATACGAACTTCCGGTAGGGCTAATTATGCGATAACTCGAGATTGGGAGCATATAGAAGAATGCTGTCTTCGGCAAAGTTGCTCAGAAGGACAAGGGCTTCCACATAAGGTACAATTCAGTTCAGAACTCGACCACCGCGTGGCGCTAGCGTCGATACGAACTTCCGGTATGGACTAATTATGCGATAACTCGAGATTGGGAGCATATAGAGAATGCTGTCTTCGGCAAAGTTGCTCAGAAGGACAAGGGCTTCCACATAAGGTACAATTTAGTTCAGAACTCGACCACCTCGTGGCGCTAGCGTTAATGAACTTCCGGTAGGGGCTAATTATGCGATAACTCGAGATTGCGAGCACATGAAGGTTGCTGTCTTCGGCAAAGTTGCTCAGAAGGACAAGGGCTTCCACATAAGGTACAATTTAGTTCAGAACTCGACCACGCGTGGCGCTAGCGTCGATACGAACTTCCGGTATGGACTAATTATGCGATAACTCGAGATTGGGAGCATATAGAAGAATGCTGTCTTCGGCAAAGTTGCTCAGAAGGACAAGGGCTTTCCACATAAGGTACAATTTTAGTTCAGAACTCGACCACCGCGTTGGCGCTAGCGTCGATATGAACTGCCGGTAGGGGCTAATTATGCGATAACTCGAGATTGCGAGCACATAGATGGTTTGCTGTCTTCGGCAAAGTTGCTCAGGTGGATAAGGACTTCCACATAGGATACAATTCAGTTCAGAACTCGACCACCGCGTGGCGCTAGCGTCGATACGAACTTCCGTATGGACTAATTATGCGATAACTCGAGATTGGGAGCATATAGAAGAATGCTGTCTTCGGCAAAGTTGCTCAGAAGGACAAGGGCTTCCACATAAGGTACAATTTAGTTCAGAACTCGACCACCGCGTGGCGCTAGCGTCGACATGAACTTCCGGTATGGACTAATTATGCGATAACTCGAGATTGGGAGCATATAGAAAGTTGCTGTCTTCGGCAAAGTTGCTCAGAAGGACAAGGGCTTCCACATAAGGTACAATTTAGTTCAGAACTCGACCACCGCGTGGCGCTAGCGTCGACATGAACTTCCGGTAGGGGCTAATTATGCGATAACTCGAGATTGCGAGCACATTGAAGGTTGCTGTCTTCGGCAAAGTTGCTCAGGAGGACAAGGGCTTCCACATAAGGTACAATTCAGTTCAGAACTCGACCACCGCGTGGCGCTAGCTACGATATGAACTTCCGGTATGGACTATTTATGCGATAACTCGAGATTGCGAGCACATAGAAGGTTGCTGTCTTCGGCAAAGTTGCTCAGGAGGATAAGGACTTCCACATAGGATGCAATTTAGTTCAGAGCTCGACCACCGCGTGGCGCTAGCGTCGATATGAACTTCCGGTAGGGGCTAATTATGCGATAAATCGAGATTGCGAGCACATAGAAGGTTGCTGTCTTCGGCAAAGTTGCTCAGGAGGATAAGGACTTACACATAGGATACAATTCAGTTCAGAACTCGACCACCGCGTGGCGCTAGCGTCGATATGGACTTTCGGTTGGATATAATTATGCGATTACTTGAGATTGCGACCATATAGAAGGATTTTTTTTCTGTCTGGAACATAACCACTGCGACCAGCATTTGATCTATTGTAGTGTATCTCGTGTGTTTTGTTTAGTTCATATCGTTTTACTCTGTCACTATTGAGAAGAGATAAAGTATTCGGTTTTCTTACAGTTGTAATTCGTAACTCGATCGCTGGAAAGGATTCTAATTGGAAGGTTTCGCTTTTTATTCCCTTCGAAGAGTGTGGTGAGTGCACCTTTGTCAGTCAAAATCGGATCCTTTGATAAAGCTAAGAAATTACACAGATATTGTCCATGCATCAGAATCCTTGTCCTTACTTTTTCAAACTAGAGAACTAAATGAATATAGGATTAGAAAACAAATTGTTGAATTAGACTCCATTTTTTTCCGTGTCTCGATCATTGTCAGATCTTTCTCGGCAACTGGGAAAACCGAGACTTGTCATTTTTAACAAGGTTTCGAATGTTACAAGGACTAATAAGTGTTCCTTTCATTACTAGAACATCCTGTTCTCTTTGTTTGAAGCAGTCAGAACTAGGGTTCACTAGTTCACTTATCTTTTCCCTATAACACACCACGAAAAGTTAATGTACCCGCGTTATGGGTCATTTAGAAGGATGCTGTCTTCCGCAAAACTGCTCAGGAGGATAAAGACTTCCACATTGGTTACAATTTAGATCAGAACTTGGCTACCGCGTAGCGCTTGCGTCGGTATCAACTTCCGGTAAGGGCTAGTTATGCGATAACTCAAGATTATGTGCATATAGAAGGATGTATTTGGTAAAGTTGCCCAAGAGAATATTTTTTTGTCTCTTATAATGAGGTTTTTAACCCATAGCAAGTTTATCTCGAGACCAACGGCTCCAAAGTGACCATTAGGTTATGTGATTTGATCCCAGGTCTTCAGCGTGAGGGGTTTGTGGACCAACCACAATATTAGAGTCAGTCTCACAAAAGAATAAGGTATTCCACATGGGCTACAGTTCAGTTTAGAACTCGACCACCCGGTGGATTTGACGTCGTTTTCTATTTCCGGTAGAGGTTAATTATTAGAGGGGAGTTTCACATTTTTCGAGCCCAAACCCAACCCGTACTCTACTTACTCTATTTCTTCAAACCCGGAACCGACCCGAACCTGAAAAAATCCTCTGGTCAAATCCGTACTCGACTCGAAACCCAAGAAATTTTTGTAAGAAAAAACAGAGTTTTCAAAATAGATAAATTCATCGTTTCTGATGCATAAGGAAGCTTTCTGGATGTTAATATTTCCATAACTTTTACTAAACTCCACCTAAACCCGATTTTTTACAAGCCCGATTCCGACTTAATCGAAAAAAAATTTCTAGCCTGCAAATCCGACCCGAACCGGTCGAGTTCGGGTTTGAAAACCCGAGACCCGACCATCTCTACTGATTATGCGATATATCGAGATTGTGAACTTATAGAAGGATGCTGTCTGCGGCAAAATTGTTCGAGAGAATAAGGAATTCGGCATGAACATACGTTCAAAATTTGACCGGCATGTGGTGCTGGCGTCTATATGCATTTCCCGAAGGAGCTCTCTTTTGAAGGTTTTATCTTCGGCAAACTTGTTAAGTTTTTTTATTCTGCGTAGTAAATTCCGCGTGACGCTCGTCATTATATTGCTCCTATATGTTATGAACTACACGATCTGAAATTAAGTATATGGTACGATATAAACTATATAATATGAAATGAGCTCTATGATATGATATGAACTATATTGTAGTCACTTCTAAAATTCCAACAAGAGTTAGATACAGATAATGTCATAAAGTTGCGGAATAAAATACTTCTAAATTTCTTTAGAAGTTTTTGCACTACCTGTGCACTTTATTTTTTAATTGGATCCGGAGGAATCTTATGACCTTACACCAGTATTTCCTTCTGGAATTCCTTCATGAAATCGTCTGGATCTCAAGACGTAGTTCACATCAGAGTTATTCAAAGGAGATAGTCCAGTAACCTTAAATGATTTGTATGATGAATTCTACAGTTTTTTACCGAGAGCTCATTCGATGGTATACAAACTCAAGCCCTTCTGCTCATCATCTTCTACAAATATCTTCAGAGACTCTTCCAGAGATTTCTCCAGGAAATCTTTCGAAGATTCCTCCTGGGATTTTACCAGAAAATAATCCAAGCTGATCTTTACCTTAATCCCTACAGTGATTTCTCCTGGAGATCCACTAGGACTTTTGCCAGAGATTCTACCAGGAAGAACTTTTGTTCGCCATGCATGAAATTGTAGTTATTTGAAGACGTTTTCCTCAAAGCAGTTTTTCGAGCTAAGATTATAACTAACTGACAGTATATTTGATTCTTGGTTTCCATACTCATATTTCTCCAGGCCAGGGAGTTGACAAGAAATTTTCACAAGGATTCCTACAAGACAATATGTACTTTAGCGATTTCGCAAAGATTTCCAGCAGAAATGTCTTTAGTGATTCCTCCATTAATTCCTCCAGAAAAATCTTTATTGGGATTATTTCAGGAATTTCCCCAAAGATTCCTCCAGGATTCGTTTCAGGAATGCTTCGAAATTTCTCCGAGAAATCCAGGGATATTTTAAGTAATTTCTACTGGCATTCCTTTACAAAACTTTCCACAGACTTTTGCAAGGATTGCTCCAAAAAATGTGTCTACAAGGATTCTTGCACAGATATCTTCAAGGCTTTCTCCAGGAGTTACACTAAAACAATCTCTTCAAGGATTACTAAAGATGTTTCTCTAGTGATTTCTCCAGAATTTATTCCGAGGATTCCTCTACGGATACATACAAAGATATCCCCAAGCAGTTCTCTCGAGATTCGTCCAGAAATTATACCGGAGATTTTTTCCAGGATTCCTCCACGGATCGCTCCAGGGATGATTCTTCGAGGAAATTTTACAAGGATTTCACAAGGAATTTCTGCAGCCGTTCTAAAACTCACAAATTCCTCAAGGAAATTACATGAATTGCCTCAAGGATTTCCCAAGATAATCTTTCAGAATTCCCCAAGAATTTCTTCAGGGATTCGTTCTGGGTCCAATAATACTCCATGAATTCCCTCAAGACTTCTTCTTGAAATTTCTTCAGAGATTCTCCCATAAATTCCTGCTGGAATATTATCAGAACTTATGCTAAATATTTCTCTATGGATTACATTAAGAAAATCTCTACATATAATCCTCCAGTTAAATCTCTACATTTTTTTTTAAATCCCTTCATGGATTCCTTCGAATATTTCTCCTTAGATTTTTCCAGAATGTTTTTCCATTTAAATATTTCTATAAAGATTCTTCCAGAGATTTTTCCAGAAAAAAATCTACAGGGGATTTTCCAGGGATTTCTCTAACGATTCCACCATCAAAATCTCTATAACGATTCTTCCTGGGATACCTCCAAGGATTCTCCAGTGGTTCCTCCAGATATGTCTCCAGGAGTCCTTCAGTAATTGACTTATAGAATCCTTCATGGATTCTTACAGGAGTTTATCCTAAGGCTCCTCCAGGGATTTCTCTATGCAAATCTTTACAGTTTACTGTAGATATTGTTTCAGGAATGAACTGGTAGAGATTTGACGTTTTATATAAATGAAATATGAGTTTCGTCTACGTAGTCTTTATTATAAATAGAATGTTGAAAAAAATAAAGACTGCGTAACTGAAAAGCATATTTGATGTTCCGGGAATTTTTGTAAGGATTCCTCCAGAGTTTTCCTCGAGAATCCCTTCTTAGGCTCTTGCATGAATTTCTTCAGCGATCCCTATAAGAACTCATAAAATAATTTCTTGTAAAATCCCCAATTGAATGGTGGAATCTCTGGAATAATTCGTTATAGAATTCCTGGAGGCAATTTTAGGACTAATTCCTAGAAGAATCTTGAGAGGACTACCTACGGAATGTCTGGAGAAATATCTTAAGTAATCTTCTTGGAGGAATCCTTAGGGGAATCTGTAATTTTTATTGGAGGAATGTCAGGAGAGATAGCTTGAAGAATCTTTGGAATAATCGCTGTAGAAGTCCTTGAAGTAATCTCTGCAATAATGCCTGGAAAAGTTCCATGAGGATGGATTAATTCCCGGAGAAATCTTATAAATCTATAAACTCCCTCAAAAGAGTACCTTTTTCAAAAATTTTATCTGGAGCGAATTCTTCAGAGTTTTTGTAAATCCCTCACAGGTCTTTTTTATTGAATTCTTCTACGATCTGATTTTAAATTGTTTTCGGTATTTCTCAAGTTATTATTTTTCGATTTGACGATTTGAATTTTCTCAAGAGGGTTTTCTTGAAAACACTTCCGGGTACAGTTTAATAATGCGTCCCATTGAAGCTATTTCTGGAATTCCTCCAGCTGCTTTATCTAGTATTAGTCCAAAAGATGTTTGTAACATTCGTTCAAGTTAATGTATGATTTCCTCCACGGTCATTCTTGGAATTGCTCTGTAAGTCTACTGAAAGTCTCGTTGAAGTTCTACATGAGTTGAATTTGATACTTCTAATAATTTATTATGGAATTTTACGAGAAAATTGATTTTTTGTACAAATCTTCTTTCAAGATAATGTGATGAAATTTCTCTAAGTTCTTCATGGTAATATTGTTATAATACAAAATTTTTACACTAAATCTTGTACGCAATACCATGACCCCACAGTTATGGATCAAATAGTGTGGAGTCCTACCTATAAAATTCAATAAAACGACGTCGAAAACGTTAAATTGTAATTTAAAAGCACGAATTGAATCGTTTCAAATTGGAACTTCGGTTAGTATACTGTTTTGAGTGTAATATATAAATAGGATTGCATAAAAAATAAAAATTGTATCGGTTTCTGAAAACCATATTACGGATCAATTTTCATATTATGGATCAAATTGTGACATATTACGGATCAGTGTGCAAAATCAAGAGATTTTCAACTCAATGCATCTGTATTGCATGATTTGGCGAAAGTTAACAATGTGTCACATATTACTGCAAAAAATAGCAGTATTAGAGCTGGAAACAAGGGTAAAATGCCATTTGTTTGTGATACTGCATTGTAGTAACTTTATGTTGACATTACTATCCTGTTAATTATTTTTACTTACGCAAAAATAATTTATTCTGAAACAAATCAACTACTTCAGCACTAAATTTAACGTTAGATCAAATTCACGCACCTTTTCATTTTACTATAAACTTGTATTTATCTCAATACAGGTCGGACTCGATAATCCGGAGTATCGATTTTTATTTCATCCTCCGGATAATCGAATCGCTAAAAGAAAAATTTAAATTTGCGATAAAATTACTTAAATATTATCGTTTTTCGTTGTTTTTATTTATATGATGCAGTGGCGTAGCCATAAATTATTTCTAGGTACATTGGGGCTTGAGAAGAAAAAAAATTATACACAAGAAAAAAAACTTTTCTCAAACTCTCGTTTTCTTACCTACGCCCAAAACTGCTTAACCATTTATACAGGTCGGACTCGATTATCCGGAGACTCGATTATCCGGTGACTCGATTATCCGGGATTCGATTATCCGGAATTTTAGACTCGATTATCCGGAATTTGGTTTTTGATGTTCTTGTTTTTCAATTTTTATGCATAAATCTGAGAAAATTTGGTATTGCAATATACAATATGAATGGTTTTGCAGTTTTGAACGTATTTGGGTTTGAAAAAGTGTTTTTTGTGTACGCTGATCAAAAAATTTTGTTTTCTTATGAAGACCCCTACTGTTCCTAGAAATAATTTCTGGCTACGACACCGCATCATATAAATAAAACAACGAAAAATGATAATATTTTAGTTCTTTTATCGAAGATTTCAATGTTTTTCTTAGTGATTCGATTATCCGGAGGATTCGATTATCCGGAGTGAAATAAAAATCGATACTCCGGATAATCGAGTCCGACCTGTATTGTACATAACAATACTAAACTATCTCAAATTTATGCATAAAAACTGAAAACAAGAATATCAAAAACAAACTCCGGATAATCGAGTCCGACCTGTAATAACATTGATGATTATCACTATCCGAAAACATTCACATCTTTGTACTTCAAGTCATGCTAGCAAATCTTCTTACTTCTAACTTGCGAAGAATAGTTTAGGTGATAAGATAATCACCATTCACGCAGAGGAATACGTTCAAATTAAAGTTTACGACGTGCACTTTTTTAAGTAAAGGTAAGAAAAGGTAAGAAATTTCTTAAGAAAAAAACAAGCTCAAGAGTTTCTTTCGGAATTCTATCTTTAACTTCTTCTAGGGATACGCCCCAGAATATTTTTTGAGGACATCCTTATAAATTATCTCCTAGGAGAGACGCCCCTAATACTCCTCAAGGCGTAAGTTTATCAATCTATTTATTTTTCCAATGATTTTAAAAATTACTCCTTACTGTTTAGGTCATTTTGGAGTTTCTCACGGATTTCTTTCAGCAATTTGTTTTTCTGTTTTCATAGAAAATTGTTTGAAAGTTCCTTGCACAAATTATCTACCTATGCATTTCCTTCCACAATCTCTCCAGAAATTGTTTCTTCACTTTTGCAAAAAATAGTTTGCAACTATTGCTAATTTTTTTAATAAGAGGTTTCGTTGGATGTAGTTAATGGGTCCCGCTTTTTGTGATACTTTCATGATTTTCTCTTGATATTTTTCCAGTAATTTTTTCAAGTTCCTCTAGGAGGGTTAAGAAAATCTCGCTTCCTTCTATATGCTCACAATCTTGAATTATCGCATAATTAGCCGAAAGTCCAAACCGACGCCAACGCCACGCGGTGGTCGAGTTCTGAACTGAATTGTATCCTATGTGGAAGTCCTTATCCTCCTGAGCAACTTTGCCGAAGGCAGCAACCTCCTATGTGCTCGCAATCTCGAGTTATCGCATAAGTAGCCCCTACCGGAAGTTCATATCGACGCTAGCGCCACGCGGTGGTCGAGTTCTGAACTGAATTGTATCCTATGTGGAAGTCCTTATCCTCCTGAGCAACTTTGCCGAAGACAGCATTCTACTATATGCTCCCAATCTCGAGTTATCGCATAATTAGTCCATACCGGAAGTTCATATCGACGCTAGCGCCACGCGGTGGTCGAGTTCTGAACTGAATTGTATCCTATGTGGAAGTCCTTATCCTCCTGAGCAACTTTGCCGAAGACAGCAACCTCCTATGTGCTCGCAATCTCGAGTTATCGCATAATTAGCCCCTACCGGAAGTTCATATCGACGCTAGCGCCACGCGGTGGTCGAGTTCTGAACTGAATTGTATCCTATGTGGAAGTCCTTATCCTCCTGAGCAACTTTGCCGAAGACAGCATTCTACTATATGCTCCCAATCTCGAGTTATCGCATAATTAGTCCATACCGGAAGTTCATATCGACGCTAGCGCCACGCGGTGGTCGAGTTCTGAACTAAATTGTACCTTATGTGGAAGCCCTTGTCCTTCTGAGCAACTTTGCCGAGGACAGCATTCTTTTATATGCTCCCAATCTCGAGTTATCGTATAATTAGTCCATACCGGAAGTTCATGTCGACGCTAGCGCCACGCGGTGGTCGAGTTCTGAACTGAATTGTATCCTATGTGGAAGTCCTTATCCTCCTGAGCAACTTTGCCGAAGACAGCAACCTTCTATGTGCTCGCAATCTCGAGCTATCGCATAATTAGTCCCTACCGGAAGTTCATATCGACGCTAGCGCCACGAACGAGTTCTGAACGCGATGGTCGAGTTCTGAACTGAATTGTATCCTATGTGGAAGTCCTTATCCTCCTGAGCAACTTTGCCGAAGACAGCAACCTTCTATGTGCTCGCAATCTTGAGTTATCGCATAAATAGTCCATACCGGAAGTTCATATCGACGCTAGCGCCACGCGGTGGTCGAGTTCTGAACTGAATTGTACCTTATGTGGAAGCCCTTGTCCTCCTGAGCAACTTTGCCGAAGACAGCATTCTTCTATATGCTCCCAATCTCGAGTTATCGCATAATTAGCCCCTACCGGAAGTTCATGTCGACGCTAGCGCCACGAGGTGGTCGAGTTCTGAACTGAATTGTATCCTATGTGGAAGTCCTTATCCTCCTGAGCAACTTTGCCGAAGACAGCAACCTCCTATGTGCTCGCAATCTCGAGTTATCGCATAAGTAGCCCCTACCGGAAGTTCATATCGACGCTAGCGCCACGCGGTGGTCGAGTTCTGAACTGAATTGTATCCTATGTGGAAGTCCTTATCCTCCTGAGCAACTTTGCCGAAGACAGCAACCTCCTATGTGCTCGCAATCTCGAGTTATCGCATAAGTAGCCCCTACCGGAAGTTCATATCGACGCTAGCGCCACGCGGTGGTCGAGTTCTGAACTGAATTGTATCCTATGTGGAAGTCCTTATCCTCCTGAGCAACTTTGCCGAAGACAGCAACCTTCTATGTGCTCGCAATCTTGAGTTATCGCATAAATAGTCCATACCGGAAGTTCATATCGACGCTAGCGCCACGCGGTGGTCGAGTTCTGAACTGAATTGTACCTTATGTGGAAGCCCTTGTCCTCCTGAGCAACTTTGCCGAAGACAGCATTCTTCTATATGCTCCCAATCTCGAGTTATCGCATAATTAGCCCCTACCGGAAGTTCATGTCGACGCTAGCGCCACGAGGTGGTCGAGTTCTGAACTGAATTGTATCCTATGTGGAAGTCCTTATCCTCCTGAGCAACTTTGCCGAAGACAGCATTCTACTATATGCTCCCAATCTCGAGTTATAGCATAATTAGTCCATACCGGAAGTTCATATCGACGCTAGCGCCACGCGGTGGTCGAGTTCTGAACTAAATTGTACCTTATGTGGAAGCCCTTGTCCTTCTGAGCAACTTTGCCGAAGACAGCAACCTTCTATGTGCTCGCAATCTTGAGTTATCGCATAATTAGTCCATACCGGAAGTTCATATCGACGCTAGCGCCACGCGATGGTCGAGTTCTGAACTAAATTGTACCTTATGTGGAAGCCCTTGTCCTCCTGAGCAACTTTGCCGAAGACAGCATTCTTCTATATGCTCCTAATCTCGAGTTATCGCATAAGTAGCCCCTACCGGAAGTTCATATCGACGCTAGCGCCACGCGGTGGTCGAGTTCTGAACTGAATTGTATCCTATGTGGAAGTCCTTATCCTCCTTAGCAACTTTGCCGAAGACAGCAACCTCCTATGTGCTCGCAATCTCGAGTTATCGCATAAGTAGCCCCTACCGGAAGTTCATATCGACGCTAGCGCCACGCGGTGGTCGAGTTCTGAACTGAATTGTATCCTATGTGGAAGTCCTTATCCTCCTGAGCAACTTTGCCGAAGACAGCATTCTACTATATGCTCCCAATCTCGAGTTATCGCATAATTAGTCCATACCGGAAGTTCATATCGACGCTAGCGCCACGCGGTGGTCGAGTTCTGAACTAAATTGTACCTTATGTGGAAGCCCTTGTCCTCCTGAGCAACTTTGCCGAAGACAGCAACCTTCTATGTGATCGCAATCTCGAGTTATCGCATAATTAGCCCCTACCGGAAGTTCATATCGACGCTAGCGCCACGCGGTGGTCGAGTTCTGAACTAAATTGTACCTTATGTGGAAGCCCTTGTCCTTCTGAGCAACTTTGCCGAAGACAGCATTCTTCTATATGCTCCTAATCTCGAGTTATCGCATAATTAGCCCCTACCGGAAGTTCATGTCGACGCTAGCGCCACGCGGTGGTCGAGTTCTGAACTGAATTGTATCCTATGTGGAAGTCCTTATCCTCCTGAGCAACTTTGCCGAAGACACCAACCTCCTATGTGCTCGCAATCTCGAGTTATCGCATAAGTAGCCCCTACCGGAAGTTCATATCGACGCTAGCGCCACGCGGTGGTCGGGTTCTGAACTGAATTGTATCCTATGTGGAAGTCCTTATCCTCCTGAGCAACTTTGCCGAAGACAGCAACCTCCTATGTGCTCGCAATCTCGAGTTATCGCATAATTAGCCCCTACCGGAAGTTCATATCGACGCTAGCGCCACGCGGTGGTCGAGTTCTGAACTGAATTGTATCCTATGTGAAAGTCCTTATCTTCCTGAGCAACTTTGCCGAAGACAGCAACCTTCTATGTGCTCGCAATCTCGAGTTATCGCATAATTAGCCCCTACCGGAAGTTCATATCGACGCTAGCGCCACGAGGTGGTCGAGTTCTGAACTAAATTGTACCTTATGTGGAAGCCCTTGTCCTCCTGAGCAACTTTGCCGAAGACAGCAACCTTCTATGTGATCGCAATCTCGAGTTATCGCATAATTAGTCCATACCGGAAGTTCATATCGACGCTAGCGCCACGCGGTGGTCGAGTTCTGAACTAAATTGTATCCCATGTGGAAGTTCTTGGTCCCTGAAGCAAATTTGCTGAAGGCAGTACGTTCCTATATGGCCTGCATCTCATACAATTTGGTGATGACTGCAGATTTCTGGACTGGGTGTACTGAAATTCCACGTGGCCAACATGGTCCCCTTCGTAGCCGATTCCCGGTGGCCACTGGAACCGGAACCGGTATTCCAGGTACTGATCAGAATCTTGAGGAGTATATCTTTTGAATGCGGCATAAATTTCATTATTCGGTTGATATTTCGCTGATTTATAGGGGTATACATTTCTGGGTCATAATGACCCCAGTATCTTATTAAGTTGTTTTTTTGTGGCGCCATCTTAGAATCACCTTAAGAAAAAAAAATTTTGGTCTTGCGCTTCGTTTCCACAAAATATTAAAAGTCAGGAAATTTCAGAAAGATCCGTTTGATAACAACAGAGATATTGCAGGTTGAAATCCGATTTTGGGTCATAATGACCCCAGTATCAAACTAAGGTTAACCACGTTCTACACACAATTACTATTACAAAGACTCACAATGGAAATTTATGTTTCCATGCACTTGAGCCTGTTAACTATTCCACTAAATTTCAAAGTATTTTCCCGATACTGTAATTAGTTTTAAAACATTATATACAACTACATGTAACAATAAATTTACTTTTGAAACTCACTATAACGTGGTTGAACGATTTTTAAACAATTTGGATAAAAACTTTCTCTTCTTAGGGACAAAGTCCTCTTTGTTAGTCGTTCAACTCGGAAAAGAGCTATTGATTGGCGTTTCTTTTCTTTTATAATTCTTACGCAATTATTTTAAATAAAAGATTGGTCAAATTTCTCTCATCTACTCATTAGTTTTTAAGAAAAACGGCGAGCGACTTGAAATTGCGCCTGAAAGGCGTTTTGGAGTGATTCTAAAACCGACCACTGGAGGCGCTACCGGTGCAAAAGGGTTAATTCAATCTTATCGACTGTTTAACGATAAACTTGCGACGATCGACCCGCCACCATATTTCATATAACGGAGGGTATTAGAACTAACTTGGAGGTTATTTGGCAAGTTGGAGATTAAAATCACCTCCAAACACAAGCGATTTTGCGGTGGGATGTTAACGTTTGATCACGAATTGCTTGCGACTATAAAAACGATTTCACTCAACTTTTCGAGACAAAAAGTGAACCAATCGAAAATAAAGAAAACGGTTACGGCTATGTAACAACGTTACATGGTGAAAAAACGACTGCGTAATTCGTATCTAAAATCCGGGTCAATATGACCCGAACACCTTAAACACCTATTTTTGGACACCTTAGGAAGGTTAATGTTGCATAACTCTCATAAAACTTGAAAAATCTTACAAGTGTTTTTCCATATCTTCTTCTTCTTTCTGGCGTTACGTCCCTATTGGGACAGAGCCTGCTTCTCAGCTTAGTGTTCTTATGAGCACTTCCACAGTTATTAACTGAGAGCTTACTGTGCCAATGACCATTTTTACATGCGTATATCGCAGGTACGTGGCAGGTACGAAGATACTCTATGCCCTGGGAAGTCGAGAAAATTTCCAACTCGAAAAGATCCTCGACCGGTGGGATTCGAACCCACGACCCTCAGCTTGGTCTTGCTGAATAGCTGCGCGTTTACCGCTAGGGCTATCTGGGCCAATGAAGTTTTTCCATATATTGTGACATTTTCATTCCCAAGCTTCAATGCTAAATTGGTCCCAATTGAGCTCTGGAGTTTCCCAAGTTATCTGAAGCGACTTCTTTTTGAGCTGAAATAACATACATGACCTTACTAGTGCTCTTTTGTTCATCTCGCTCAGGGCTCTCTGGTAATTGAATCTTAATTATCATCCGTCCGTTATGGCAGAGACCTTGTTGTCATTTGATACTATTCAGCTTGTGTCCCTCGGTAGCAGCATGGATTTTTTCCTCCGATTCAACTCTCAGTCCCAAGTCAATCAACAACGTAGAAGGAAACAGTAGCTTTACCGAAGTTTCCAGAGTTGTGCGTCCGTTGGAACCAGCACTATTTCACATTCCTTACAATTATTGAGATATTGATCGGTTAACTAGAAAATTAACTGGTACATTTTATACTATAAGAATGTTTCATAACTTTTACCATACAAGTTATTCGCTTGAACATCCAGGAAACGTTTTCTCTGAGAAAATACTGTTGGCCCTGGTGCACAATTTTTTGTCTTAATAGCATCCTGGAGAAATTCTAAGAGTTGTTCCTAATACATCACAAGAACCGAGGGAGCATAGCAGCATTAATGCCATTGCCACGATACGACCGAGGACCAGGATGAAATAGAAAACTTGTAATCGAATATGATCGAGCAGTCATGGCATACAGAACAAAACCAAAAGAAAAAAAAATGTGCATTTGTCTGATGACAGCAAGTGGATTCAAGAGTGCAGAAGGATTCGATCGACACCGAAGGAAGGCTAGTTATTGGCTAGAGGACTGCGTAACGTGAACTGAATTCTGTATGTACCTTTCATTTCTTGTACGATGATAGTACAACCCGAGTAGAGGAGAATCGAAAACCAATAACATATGGTAGCATGACAAGAAAATGGCCTCATAACAAAATTTTACACGGATTTTTATAATTTGAATACCAATCAAGTATAAATGTATACTAACATCGTACAAAAACAAACAATCAAGAAAAGAGAGAACTTAAAACAATTAAGGTGAAGATAAATCGAAGCCAAACTTCAAATTTTCAAGAGCACGGATCTGGAGAACCGAACTTCCGTTTGAGCTGAAAACTTAATCGATTGGTCTCTAGCTGGTGGTGACCAATCGATATGGTTTTCAGCTCAAACGGATGTTTGGTTCTCCAGATCTGTGCTCTTGAAAATTTGAACTTTGGCTTCAATTCATCTTCACCTTAAGGAATCATTTTTTATCGAACACAAACTAACAAACTTTGTTAAAAATTGTTTATGGGCAATAGGCTGAAAGACAAAATATAGAAAGGACAAAACTCGAAAGAGAAAATGTCAATAGTTTTGTTCTTCGATTTTTTGTTCTTTCGACCTTTTGTCTCTTGACGTTTTATCCTTCCGACATTTTATGATCAACAATAAATGCATATTGATTCCATTGCTTTCAGATGTTAATCAAATTGCAAAAAAAAAGATTTATCATC
>NW_018735653.1:0-18560 GCF_002204515.2 Aedes aegypti | reverse complement strand
GAATGTTGTCAAAAATAGAGAGAGCTGCATCTACCCAATGGGGGTACTTTGGCCCAATAAGCCAAATTTGGGTAAATGCAACTTTTCTTATGTTTGGGTCGAAAGAACTCAATTTTGCGTTAAATCAACCAAAATTGAGTATATTTTTCTAATGGAATTAAAGCCAAACTACCTAGTGGGGACCTTGGAAATTTAGCCAAAATTGAGTTATTGGGCTCAACTACGGAATTGCGTTGAAACAACCCAAAATTGAGTTGAACTCCGTCTGAGGCAACTAATGCAGGACTCTCTGGCTGAGTGAAAATTCTGTGTAAGTCGCACTCATGCTATGTGTAACCGATGTGTTGGCCATTGGCTGTGCGCGGAACGATGGAAATGGAACTGTCAGTCATCTCCCGCGCGGCAGCAAACTGTTAGCCATTGGTAGGATTCGAAGTTTTCCGGGATTTTTTCAGGCGAAAAGGCTGAAGATGGTTGCAAATGCGGAAGTTTTTTCCCCATTTGCTTCCGCTTCGGCTATTCGAATGAAAAAATCTCTGAAAACTTTTAAAATTTGAATGTATTTTCAATGTTTTCAGAAGCAAAAAAACAAAAATGGAAGCGTATTCCGCATTCCAAGCGTTCCTCCTCTGTGCGCATTTCACTCATTTGGTTTGTTTACCACTGTTTGCACAAAACTGTGTACAGCCCCTTTTGCACAGAATCTGTGCTGCATGAAGAGAGGCCGATTTTGTGTACTCGGCACTCATTTTTGAGCGGATGAAGTTTAGCGTGTAGTGAAAAACTTTCCAAAAGCTTTAGTAATGCACTGTTATAATCGAAAGTGAGAGAGGAGCGAATCCCTCATAGTGACAAAGGTCAGCTCTAAAATAAAAAAAAATCGGGACAACTCATTTCGGGATGGAATAGGGTAACGACTATTTACATCGTTCCAAAATGTTAACGGTATGCGCACTCCTCACTGATCACGCTACGCTCGTTTCTCAAATTTCTCCAACTTCCAGCAAAAGCACAAGGAAGAATGGTAGTCGAGAACTGTCAAAACATATGGAAAATAATGAGAAACTTAAGTTACTTGTAATTAAGAAACTAAATCTGGAAAGTAGTGATAAGAAATCATGCGTAATGTGAATAAATAACTGTTTGTGTTTAGTTCATCTTCCGTGGTGCTTTCTTTGCTTCAGGAATTCGTTTTCACTACCACTGAAAAAGAGCCTTTCCGTTTTGGAATATCGCCCTATTGATTACTTGTAAACGCGATTATTGTTTTATAAAAATAACTCTATTTTCTTGATTTGGGTCGTGTAATTAAATTAAAATCGTGTAACACGCCCGCCCTACCGATCAATATCATCCAAATTTTCGGTGGATTATTGGAGGTAGCAATGAGCAAATCCTGTAGAAACTTCTCTGAGAATTCCAAAAATTTCTCAACGATTTTGTTCCTTGAATCTTTGAAGAAATTTATGGAGTGATTCCTTTGCATGCATTTAAGAAGAACTCTCTGTAGAATATTCCCGAATAATTCCTGACGCGTTTTCTGCAACAATCCGAGAAGAAATTCCGGAATAACCCGTAAGAGTCTCTGAAGGTTTCTTTGCAGCCTTTAGAATGTTGCACTTGGATTCACTGCAAGTATGTAAAGGCAAAAGTAAATTTGGTTTGCCATTTTGGTTGAAAAGGAGAATTTCAGAGACCATCCTTTTTGAAATTAGAAATTCTTAAGAGACTTGCATTGAAAGATAACTAAATCTTGAAAAAAGAGACCTGCTATCAACTCTGAAGATACAAAACACAATTACGGACACCTATAAGCTACAGCTTGATGACAACATTTGTCTAGAAATAACGATAACAGAGGAAAATGTGTTCCCTGCTAACTTTTCGATTCGGACCATTGTGCAACGGATTTCTTCACCATTGCCATTGCTGCCAGTCAGTGATGATGGGAAAACTTCGTTGATGACAGGATTTTCCCCACGTTTCCTGCGGTCTGAACACCATCTGGTGGTGGGCGAAAGGTGGGAGTAGAAATTAATACCCGAACAATGGTCCCGTAAAATAGCACTCCTATGGAAATGGGATTATACCCGTGCCGGTGCATTGTGTGTCGAAATGAAGACGACAGCCGAGAGTCGGAAGTGTGCGGGAGTGGGGAGACTCTGGAAACTGGTTCGATTCTCTTCATTAGTGCAAAAACCCTAACCAAGACCGAGACCAAGATCGAGACGAACCCAGCCGGATTGAGTGGAAATCGAGCACAGGAAATCGATTACTCATTCATTGTTTCCTGAGCTGCTGCTACGGTGGAATCCTCTTCCCCCAAAGGCAAGCAAACTCGTGAGGTGTCGGATTGGAAGTTGGGCAAGGCTTGCAATTAAGCTTGGCATAATATTTAGGTGGATCCGAATCGGTACGATAAAGGGAACAAATGTAATCTTCAATAAAGTTTCCCAACCCACCGACGCCTGTTTGAATTGGAAGCTTAAATGGGGTTTCAGACGAGCTTTTGTTGAATTGTCGGTTGTTTGATGTAGCCAGGCGTGAAACCGGTTCGTTTGTCACTTTCCATTTGCTCAACATTGGCCCCGGTCGTCACAGTGGAAAACGGGCAGTGTTGGACAAAAAATGCGACGTTTTTGGGTTTCCATACATAATTATAAACTTTGGGTTGCAATCATAAGAATCAGAAGAATCGAAAGAACCAGAAGAATTATAAGAATCAGAAGAATCAGAATCCTAGGGACGGACCAGGTGTAGTGGTTAGAACACACGCCTCTCACGCCGAGGACCTGGGATCGAATCCCATCCCCGAGATAGTCACACATAAAAGTTATAGTGACGACTTCCTTCGGAAGGGAAGTAAAGCCGTTGGTCCCGAGATGAACTAGCCCAGGACTAAAAATCTCGTTAATAAAGATAGAAAAAAAAAGAATCAGAATCAGAAGAATCAGAAGAATCAGGAGAATCATAATAATTTAATAAAGGCTCAATTGCGTAAAATGCATTTCGGAGCTGAAGATTCAGATGATTCTGAGATTAGAAGATTAGAAGAATCAGAAGAATTACACGAATCACAAGAATCAGAAGAATAAAAAAATCAGCAGAATCAGTATGGGAAGCCGAAAACGTTGCAAGTTGATTGTCCAATACTGTACATCAGGACCGAACAGGTGACAACACATCGGCACGTACATTCAATATTGAACTAAGCGTGTCAGTGTCGGACTGTGACCGAACCGAACCAAAATGGGAAGCGACAGAATCACGCAAAGGCACGCATAAAAAGTACATGTTTTTGGCTCTGTTGTTTAGATTTGCCACCGTAGTGTGTTGAACCACATGGGGTAAATGGTATTATTTCCCGGAAGGTGCTGTGCCGTTAGGCAGATGGTGATCTGTGGAAAACATGTCTGCATAACAGCAGCCAATGTGATGAGCTGTCTGAATTGTTATAATTACTAAATTAGTCAATCCTCTCGTTTTATATTTTATTGATGCGATCTCGAATGTTCAGCATATGGTAGGTTAACTCAGCCTCATTTGTTGCTATAAGGACTGAGTTTATCACTTTGGAATTAGTAAACTTTATTATTCCAACACATTTCGTTAGACTAAGGGGCTTGTCCATAATTATGTAAGCCGACTAAGGGTACATAACAGAATTATATCAGCATATGTTATTATGTTATAAGTTTTTTTCGAACATAGGTTGTTACAAACTTGATGCAGGATGTTGTAAAATAACTAAAATTATAACAAAAGTGTATTGAATAGTAACATAAACATAACAAAATGTGTTTTAATTCTATCAAAAACATATCAAACCAGTTATAATGTTTGATACAAAGTATCAAAATTATAATACTGTTCGATATACGGTAATATTGTATATTATTGAAATGCATAACTATTAATTTATTTGTTATAAAGTTGTTAAAAATGAACAAAAAAATATCTTAAAGGAAAATAAAACACATTATGTTATATTTCTGTATGATTATGTTTTATGGATAACGGAGCCTAACAAAATTATATCATAATATGATATGCATATCATATTCTGATGAAATTTTATTATATTTTTGTTACAAGCCTCTAGTCGGGAGGGTTTATGGGGGGAGGGGGGTTTGAGATTTCTTACGTGCCATACCAAATTTATTTTAATTTTCATACAAAAAATCTCACCATGGGGGGAGGGGGGGTTGAAAAAAACCCCGGGGAAAATTGTCTTACTAATTAATGGATCGCCCCTAATAGGGTGCAAAATTTTTGATAAAAAACTTGTTTTATTAGTTAACATGACAGAGCGTTTTCTATTTTGCTCAATTTTACGGCTCAAATAACGGTTATATCATAGTAAAACTTCAATTTGAAAATATGTCCAAAATTGGAGCATTGACACTTTTGATCCTGTTTGACGTTCACTTATTCGACAAAAACACCACAGGGGGCTCAACTTTTTAACACTGGGGTTGTTCCTATCTGACATTTCGGAAGGGACACGGAAAACAAAATACACCCAAAATTTGAGTTCAAATCAAGGAGTGTGACAAAATCTCAAAAATCAGAAAAAAAAATGTTATTTGGCCGTAAACCAACGAAAAACATTTATAAAATTCAGTAAACGTTGGTTTCTGGTCTGAACTTAAGCGTTTGGTACTAAAATTGGGACAGGGCTTTAGGATTCTATTCAAAGTTATCTCTCAACGCGTTTTTGGCCAATTTTACATTCTTAGGTCGGTTTCAGCGGTCGTGGTCTATTCTAAATATTGACAGCTAAATAGACCAAACCAAATTTACATCACCAACCGGGGCGTTCTAAATTTGATTTTCAAAATAAATAAATAAAACTGTCATACGGTTTTGTTTCATTTGGAACGGCAACCAGTTTCGTTCTAAATTTTGTGAAACACAAAACAAATTGAAATTTGCTCAGGCTCGTTCGTGTTAAAGATGAGATTCTGATTTCATTTGATGTTGGGGGCAAAAACGTATGCTGCGTTGAATCTGGATCATTCCTCCAGGATTTCCTATATAGTTTTTTTTTGTGTTCTTCTTTATGCTATCACCACAGAAATTCCTTCGAAAAAGGGTAAAATTCCAGGAGGAATATCTAGAGAAAAACTTGAGAAGACCTTGGGAAAAACAAATAAACTAAAAAAAATATGGAACATTTTCTGAAGGAATCTACAATTTCTGGAGGATCAGGATTGTTGGTGAAATTTTCGAAGGAATTACTAGCTGCATTCTTCGAGGACTCTCTGGTGCTATTCCTGAAGCAATGCCTGATGGAACTATCAAAAGAATCAATGGAAAAATTCCTCTTGCAATCCCTGTGGAATCTAGGGAAGAATAAAAAAAAAACTCTGACGGAATTTTGAAGCAATCCCAGGTAAAATTACTGAACCAATCCTTGGCAGAATTACTGAAGGTAACTTGGGCGAATTTCCTGGAAAATATCTGGAGTTGTGGAGGAATACCTGGTAAAATTGTTTCAGGAATATCTGGTGGAACTTCTGGAAGAATCTCTGATACAATTGATAATGAAAATCCATATGTGCATTGCTGTAAGGAATGCTTCAGTGACTTTCTGGAAGAATACCTTTACCGGATTCCTGGAGAAATCACTGGCAGTTTTCCTGAAGGAATTGCTGAAGGGAATAACTGGCGGATTTTCTCTAGGAAGGTTTGGAGAAATTTCTGGAGAAATTACTGGCAGAAATCCTTAAGGAATTACTGGCAAAAATAATGAAGGTATTGCTGATGGAGCTTCCCGAAAGAACCCCAGATTTAATTTCTGGAAGGATCAATGATAAAATTTCTAGAAACATTTCTGTAGGAGTTCCTGAAGGTTATTGGTGGGATTACTGAAGTTATCTTTGGTGGGCTTGACAAAAGACCACGGTTCATACAATTTTCAGCGGACTTATGTTTAAGTTGAGTTCCTTTAGGAATTTATGATAAAATCATTGAAATTTTTTTGAAGGAAGCACTACAAGTATTCCTGGAAAGTAATTTTCTGGAAAAATTGTGGTGTGGTTACTGAAGGAATCCTTGACGGAATTACTAGGAAAACTCTGGGAGAATTTCTAGGGGTAATAATAAGCCTCCGGAGTTATTCCTCGACGAATTTCTGGAAACTATCTGAATTTCTTTCTTGGTGGAAATCTTTGAAGAAATCCTTGATAGAAATACTAGAAATCCATGTACAAGTTCTCGCAAATACCTCTTATTCCTTGGCTCTAAGATAAATTCCATGAGAAATACATTAAGAAGCTTATGGGGGAATCCTTGGAAAATTCCACAGAATTCTCGAAGAACCCCTAGAAGAGTCTCTGGAGAAAATCCTTGAAGAAATTTCTGGAAAATGTCAAGGTGAAATCGATGGAGGAATTACTGAAATTCCTACATGAGTTTTTGAAAAAAAAAATCTATTCATTATTCAGCGGTGAAATTTTCCTAGATCAATTCTCTGACAAATTCCTGAGGCGCCATCTATAATTACGTACCGCTCTAGGGGGAGGGGGGGCAGTAGGGCTCAAACGTTACGGCTCATACAAAATTTGAAATGTTCCATACAAAAAGCGTTACGGACGGGGGAGAGGGGGTCAAAAATTTTCAATTTTTGCGTTATGTAATAAATGGACGCTTGCCTGAAGGAATTCTGGGAAGGAATCCTTTAAAAAATGCTGTAATTCTGGGATTTTCTCCGGAAAAACTCCTGGAAAATTCTCAGGTGTAGCCTTTTCGAAAATATCTGAAATAATCTCATAAAGAAATTTCGAAAAAATCGATGAAGGATTTTACTGCATTCTCTGGACAAGTTTTCGGAAAAATCATTGAATAACTTATTGTTGAAATATTTCTAAAGAAATTCGTGAAGAACTCCCTTCAGGAGCTTCTGGAGTAATTCCTGCCAAAAGTACTAGGATGAATTCCTGAAAGAATTTGTGGAGGGATCCCTTGAGGGAACTCTGAAGGAATGCCATGGAGAATTCTTGAAGAAATTTTTTAGAAATTGAATTCAGATATCTGTCCAGGTGAAATCTTCGAATGAATTACTGGAATGCCTGAATTACTTCTATAGGTTTTTCAGAAGGATATCTGTGGAGGAATCCCTTTGAGAATTCTTAGAAGATATCTTTGGAGGAATAACTAAAAGTTACTTTAAAAGAATTTCTGGGAAATATATGAAATATTTTCTTGGAGAAAACTTTAAAGAATCTTTGGAGAAAGTAGTGTAATCCCTGAAAATCCTTGGAGGAGTTTTCGAAGGAATCTCTGAATTATTTGGCGAAAAATTCCATAGAGAAATTCCTTGGGAAGTCTCTGAAGGATATTTTAGAGATAAATTGTAGATGGAATTCCTGGAGCAATCCTTGGTAGAACCATTGGTGAATCCATATAAGAATCCTCGGAAGAGTTCCTGGTTGAATCTGTGGAGAAATTTCTGGAGAAGTCTCTGCATGTATTCTTGGAGGAATTTATGGTAAATATCTGAAAATTCTTGGTGAAATCATTTAAGAAATCCTTCAAGAAAACACTGAAGTACTAAAGAAGTTTTCAAAATATCTGTGAATTATTTCCTGGCAATATGTCCCTATAGAAAATCCTTAAGAAATTCATGAAGAAACTTCTGCAGAAATTCATGAGGGGTCGGTGGGGTTTTCTCTAGAGAAGTGTAGAAGAAATCCTGTTTAGAACTCTGGGGGAATTCCAGGTGGAATACTTGGGGTTCCTTAGGGAAATTTCTGAAATTCTGAACTATTCTAGGTTAAATCTTTGAACGAACTATTGAATCGTAGGAAAGTTTGAAAAAAATCTCTGAATGATTCGTGGGGAATTTTTCAACACAAATTCCTTGAGAAATAGCCATAAAGAAATACTTGAAGGAGTTTCTGGGAAAAAATAGGCATTCTTTGGAGAAACAGAAAGTGATAATATATTACCTCAAAATTCAAACATCTTTGGTTTGGTAAAACTAATTCGAGCTCTAGTATGTGCAACAAGATTGATCAACCCCTCAATCTACTGTTCTAACACGTCATTTATACCTCATCATCGGTCTCAATGAAACGGAACCGATGAATTTTACAGAGCTTATGGACGAAACGTATCAATCATCGATCTAAATTGCTTTATCCGTAACGAGGTTACTCTCGAGTTTCTCCCTTTAAATATATACTCTGTCGGTACCATAAGACCCAATCGCAAGCAATGTCATTCCATCAGGAATCGTTTGACAGGCAACCATCACCCTCACCTCCCAATAAAAGCCAGAGCCATCCATCCATCCTCGTTAACCCGTTAACGAGAAATCCAACTCGAAGACACAACACGTGCACCGTCTTCGTCGCCTCCGTCTTGGTCGTCGTCGATGTCAGATCTGATTACTGATCTTCCGTATAGCCTCCTCTCGGCTTCCGGTGCAAGTCTAAGTCCGTTAATATCAACGGAAATGGAATCGGTGAAAATTCAATTTATTTTAAACTCCAAATCAGAAACCGGAACTCGCTTTGCTATGTATCATCCATCAATCGATACCTATGATAGCAGCTTTGTTTCGCCTCAACAGCAGCAGTGTTTTACGTAAGCCCTTCAGCTCAAGACAAAGTTGGCGGAATTTGACTCGACATGCATGATGGCGACATGTCGAGCTAGGTGCCTTAGGAATTTTGGGATAAAAGTTTCTCTCGGTTCATCAGTGATAGGTTGAGAATAGTTTGCATTAGAATTTGCATTGGATTTGCATGAGCAATGCTCAGAGTTGCACAATATCATAAGTGGTACGAATAAATTAACAAATAGCACAGCATTTAGTTCCAATAAGAGGAATATCAAAAATTCGAAGTGATCAGAAAATTTATAAAAAATCAGAAGAATCAGAAGAATCAGAAGAATCCGAGGAATCAGAGAAATCAGAGGAATCAGAAGAATCAGAAGAATCAGAAGAATCATAACAACCTGTCTACTAAAAGCTCAATATCGTAAAACGCATTACGGAGCCGATATATATGATTCAGAAGATTCAGAGATTATAAGATCAGAAGAATCAGAGGAACATTCACGCTATGTCCTCATCTCAGTGGCACTGGCCATACAAAAACACAGTTAATAAAAAATGAAAATAAGAGATAAAACCCCGTTACCATTCTTCTGATCACGATGCACATGAAACAATATTGGCAACGATACCCCTAAACGACCTTCAATGGCACGGAACATAAACATTTTTCCACAGCTGTTCACCACCACAGAACCATGGAGAACCCCCCCGAGTGATTGCCAATAACGAGAATGGAAAATTGCGCGACAGTGATCAAACAAAACCATCCAGACTCCCCCCACAGCATGTGGTAAATAAATGAACATCGACAAGAGGGGAAAGACAAACAAGAACGTGTCTGGAGCATATGTGTCAACATATCAGCAGTGCAGTGTATCAAACTGCTTGCGTTCTAGACTAGTTATATGTTATGTGCTGGAGCACATCTGTTGCCATGTTGGGTGGGATAAGGAGTATGTTGATGTATCGGTCTGTGTGTGGAATTCGAATTAACACCAAACGATTGTTTCTAATGTCTTTTGGGAATATGTTTAGTATGCGCTATGCGTAGAGGAAGATGAGACACGTTTCTATGCCAGACTATGAATCTAATCCGTCTATTAGCAGCATCATTATACCAAAATAAATTTTTGCACCATTTCTTCAAGGGTTCTGAAAAATAATTCTATTTTAACAATCAGTGTCGATTTTGACCATTTGTCATCTTGTTTCGGAGATAATCCAAAATTGTTTAGGGAGCGACGCAAAGCCAAAACATACGTAAATATCTCAGACTACAGTATTTTTCTCATGTTCGATTATTAACTTTTCAAAATAAAACTCTGATAATAGCATGTTGTGAGAAAATAAGGAAATTAAGCTGCCGTTTTAAGAAGTTAAGTACGTTCAGAGCTTATCGATCAAGAAAGATTTGGATGGCAAACAAGGTATAGACTGCGACATTCAACAATGATTTACTCTTATTGGGACGGACCTGGTGTACTGCCCATAACTGCATATTTGTAACATTCGACAAAAGTAGGCATTGAGTAAATGGGGGTACCAAGTTTGTATTTTACTGCAGTATGGGAGGAAACTAAAATTTCAAAAAAATTATTAAGAATTCAAAAGAGCTTATTTGAGGCTCAAATTTTGCACAACTCATACCGCATATTGGGTGAATAGACAGAAAATTATTCTGCTATAAATTTCGTTGCTACTACATTATGAGGCTCATGTATAATCTCAATGTGACTGTTATGCGGTTACATTTGCCAGTGTGACAAAACAACTTGATAATTTTTTCGAATTTTCTAGAACAAACTCACAGATTTTAGTAAGTTGATCGAAAGTTTTTATCATTTTATGACTCTCCCCGGTATTAACTCCAATTTGTCAAAAATGTCGAATGTGACTGTTATGCAGTTATGGGCAGTGTAGTGGTTAGAATACACGCCTCTTTACGCCGAAGACCTGGGATCGAATCCCATCCTCGAGATAGTTACTCATGACATAATTGTTATAGTGACGACTTTCTTCGGAAGGGAATTAAACCTTTGGGGCCTGATTTTTTCCAAGAACTATTATACAGTTTTTTGAACGCCTTTCAATAGTTTTGGTGCTCAAAATGCTAAATATTTTTTTGAAAGGTGCTAGGTCTTCCAAACTGCTCTTGAGTTCATAACTTGAAGTCTATGCTTGTAATAACAACCATGTTCATCATACAAGGTGATGAACTGTAATCTACCGTTTATTCTGAACCTTCTGAGTGTTCAACAATATTATCAGATCATTTCGAATGTTCTAGATTATCTAACTTGTTCGGGATGTTCAGTACATAAGATCTACAACGCGATGAGAGTCAGGATTTAGTGGTAATAAATTAATAACCACGAAACGAAGCACTTCCGAAACATGGTGTATTCGACAAAGTTTCCAGTCATAATTAGCGACATCTATTGGAAGCATCCATACATTATGTCACGTAAAAATATACTATTTTCAACCCCCCTGCTTTTCACCTTTTGTTTGAGAACAATTTGTGAAAACATCAGTAGAGTCTAAATGCGTAAACGAGCAGAAGCACGTTTTGAATATATGTGTTTGTCGACGAATCTTCTTCTTTTTTCTTGGCATATCGTTCCCACTGGGAGGAAGCTGGCTTCTCAGCTTAGTTTAGCACTTCCACATTTATTACCTGAGATCTTTCTCAGCTAATGACCTTTTTGCATTGATATATCGTGTGGCAGGCATGCGCCCATACTCTGTGCCCAAGGAAGTCAAGACTCTTTCCTTACGAAAAGATCCGGTAATCGTCATACAAATCTCGAGCTCTACTTCTTTTTTGCAATCGTTGCAACACGACTATCCGTGTAGAGGCGTCACTACTGTACTGTCACAGACAAACAGACATAACACTCTTGAGAAGCTCATGGTACATCCGACCGGGAATCGAACCCGGAACCCTCAGCATGGTCATGATGAATATCCGCGTCTTTACAGCTTCGGCTATGGGGGCCCTATATAACCTGGTAGATTATATAACTGAACTCTATTTAGTGAAAAAAAACCTTGCCACAAGGGCAGATTTGAAGCTCTGAGCTCCAGGATAGTTTGGAAAAGCTTTTGAGATTCTCAGAGGTCAATAGATTCCGTTTGAGTTGAAAATATTATTATTTGCAGCGTTGCCAGATCTACGGAAATTTCCGTAGATCTAGGAATTGAGCACTTTCTACGGATCCGTAAGATAATTCTACGGAAAATGTATATTTCTACAGAAAGCTACGGAAATTCTCATTATTCTAACGGTAATTTAAGGATTTTTCCAACGGAAATCTACGGAATTGCAATTCCGGGGATCTCTCCCCTCGCTTACCACTTTTCGTCTACGGAATAATTTCCAAAGAAATCTGGCATCGCTGATTATTTCTAGCGCAAGCAACTACTGCTGTAAATTTCGAGAATTGAGCTTCGGGATAGTCTGAAACGTCGTAGAATATCCCAAGACATGAAAAGGCATGTGAAGCAGCGTTTTTCTTGACATAATAGGTATGTATTACCAAGTACGGGACATCAATTGTATTTACAAAAGGCATTTTAAGCTACTTTTATACTAATTATTCTACAGTCAACTCTCCCTTTCTCGATATTGAAGGGACCATCGAGTTAGGGAGGTATCGAGTTACAGAACACAAAACCAGTGCAACTGCGATCCAAGGGACCATCGAGTTAGCCATGAAAACCAACTTTTGTTATGGTTCTCTAACTCGATATCGAGATACGGAATATCGAGTAAGAGAGAGTTAACTGTATTTGTCAGACTTCTGCATGTTTCAGGATGTTCTAGGTTGCCAAGTAGGACATTAAGGCATACACCTAAAAGTTTTCCCTGACAGGGTAGTATATTTGCAAGGACTTTTCCGAAGACAGTAAATTTGATTCATTGGTTCTTTTTATACAGCCATTTTCCGACTGCGGTCATAAATGACCGTGCCGGCCCCAAGGGAAAACTTTGATCATTTTAGCGAGAAAAGTTACTGGAACAAGGGTAGACCTGAAGTTCTGAACTCCAGGGTAAATTGGAGGGCCTGGAATATCACCAACGTTCCTTGAAATAGCCAATTGGTCTGTGAGAAGGTTCAGTGAACATGGTAGATTATATAACTTCACTCAGTTTAGAAGGAAATTTTACTGGAAAAATAGTAGACCTGAAGTTCTAAAGTCCTGGGGAAATTTTGAAGGATCTGCAATACCTCAATCGTTCCTTGAAACAGCATATTGATCCATGAGAAGGTTCAGTAACATAGTAAATTATATAACTTCACTCAGTTTAGAAAGAAAAATTACTGGAACAAGGGAAGACCTGTAGTTCTGGAACTCCAGAGTAATTTGGAGGGCCTGGAATACTCCAAACGTTCCTTGAAATATCTTTTGATCCGTGACAAGGTTCAGTAAACTTGGTAAGTTATATATCTTTACTCAGTTTAGCAAGAAAAAATACTAGAATAAGTGTAGACCTGAAGTTCTGAACTCCAGGGTAATTTGGAGCACCTATAATATCTCAAACGTTCCTTGAAACAGCCTATTGATGCATGAGAAGGTTTTGTGAACAGATTTTATAAATTCACTCAGTTTAGCGAGATAAATTTCTGGAATAAGTTTAGCCCTGAAGTTCTGAACTCCAGGGTAATTTGGAGGGCCTGGAATATCCCAAACGTTCCTTGAAATAGCTCTTGAGATTCTCAGAGGTTGGTAGATTCTATTTGAATTTGTAATGTTATTGTTTTTAACCCAAACAATTACTGTTACGGTTGTAGATTTCAAAGAGTGTGCTTCAGGACAGTTTGGACGTCCTAGAACATCCCAGGACATAGCAAAGCAAGTGAAATAGTGTTTTCGTTAAAAGAGTAGTTCTGTATTATCTAGCCTGAACATCATTTATGTTCGCAAACAGCATTTCACGCTTCGTATGTACTTATAGTTCAATTTTCCAAACTTCAGGATGTTCTAGGTTGTCAATTAGGTCATAAAGGCATATACTTCATATTTTTCTCTGATAAAAGAGTATATTTGGGACAACTTTGCCGAAGACAGTATATTAGGGTGCCAATGGAATGTATGGAAAAAATTTGCCATCGAATTTCAAAAAAAGGTAGGGCTCAAAAGTTTTGTCTCCTCGAAAAAAGTCCCCATGCAAAATTTGAGCTCAATCGGATTTCATTAAGTGGACAATCCAAAGGGGGGGGTACATGAAATTTCCGAAATCGAATTTTTTTTTTTGATGCCAGATGTCTTAGAAATGCATGAAACGTCGAGATCTGGTGTTATTTGGAAATTTTTTTTTTTTGAAAAAATCGACTTTTTGGGACTTAGTAAATTTTTGAGTTGGGGGAGTGAATTGAATTTTGAAATGAACGATTTGAATTCAATTGCTGAGAAATTCAAGGCAATAGTATTGAAACATATCCTATATGATTGTTGGCCACTGAATGCATATGATATGTGATATTTCATTAGGGTGGTTCATTTACTTTCCATTAGGGTGGTTAGGGTTTTGTTAAAAAAAAAAAAAATAGAATTTTAATTGAATATTGAAGACAATAGTATTGGAACATCTCTCACATTATCGTCAGCCATTTTCTACATTTAATATGTGGTATTTTATTAGGGTGGTTCACTTATTTTCCATTACGGTGGGCCTTTCTGTCGAAAAATCATAATTTGAATGGGATATTAAAAACAATAGTATTTTATCACCTCTTTCATCATCGTAGGCCATTTCCTTCATTAGATTCGTGATATTTCATTGGGAAGGCTCACTTATATTCAATTACGGTGATTCTTTAAAAAAATTGAGTATTTGAATGGAATAGTAAATACAAGAGTAATTAAACATCTCCTATGTCATCGTAGGCCACTGTTAATGTATAATATGTGATATTTCATTGGGGCTATTGTCCTCAGTTTTGCATAAGGGTGATCATTTAATTTGTAAAATATTCTCAATAGATCTAACAAATCAACTTTGTTTGTATAGTTTTGAATCATGATTCTTCATTGGCATGCAACTCTTCGTTAAGCTATTTTCATTAAGGGTTTCTTTTGAATAGTTAAAATAAAACGTTCCAATCATCAGTGAATTCAGTGAAGCACAACTCTAACTGCCATAATCAAAATACAGATAAAAAAGGAATGAAATAATTTTTTGACGTATACAAATTATGACAATAGCTTGATGGGCGACGATGAAGGGCAACAAAAGTGTTTAGTTTATATTTTCAAAAGGGATTCTCAGCCTTGGGCTCCTTCATTCCCGAAACAAAAGTACGTTGCCTTCTGCTTGCTATAGTACACGCGATTCGGTTGTGACAACGTAGGTAATTCAAGTTTTGACAATCAGTTCTCATTTATTCTTCAAAGATGTAACAAATTTCCTTCAAGAAATTTTGTCGGAATTTCATATGGATTTTTTCGTTGGAGTTTTCAACGGAATTTTCTTTGGAGTTTCCTTTGAATTTTAATCGGAATTTCCTTCAAAATTCCTTTTAAAAATTTTTATTTGACTTTTCTACGAAATTTCCTTTTTTTTCTACGGAATTTTTATCAAAATCGGAAATTTATCCTGAATTTGCTTCGGAATATCCTGTGGAATTTTTCTTCGTATCTTTAGAAGTGCCCTTTTGAATTTTCTGTGGTATTTCCTTCGAAAATTTCCTATGAAGTGTCCTCCGGAATTTCATTCTGAACTTTTCATTGGAATTTCTTCGAAATTTACTTCGGAGTTTCTTTTTGAGTTTCCTTCGAAATTTGCTTTGGAGTTTCCTTCCGAATTTCTTCTAGAGTTTGTTTCGGAATTTCCTGTGTTATTATCTTTGGAGCTTCCTTCAGAATTGTATTCGAAATATTATTTGGAATTTCTTTCGAAGCATTGGAATTTACTTTGGAAATTCCTTCGAAATTTTCTTTGGAGCTTTCTTCGGAATTTCATTTGGGATTTCTTTTGGACCTTTGAAATTTACTGCGGAATATTCTTAGAAATTTCCTTTACAATTTTCTTTGGAATTTCCACAGAGTTTTCTTGAGAATTTCCTTACAAATTTGCTTTGGATATTCCATAGAAAATTCCTTAGAAATTTTCTACGAAATTTCCTTTTAACTTCCTTTTTTCATTGCAATTTGCTTCGGGATTTGCTTTGGAATTTTCTTTGGAATTTCCTTAGAAATTCCCTTTTGAATATGCTTTGGATATTTTTCAGAATTGTCGTCGGAATGTCCTTTGGAATGTGCTTCAGAATTTCTTTTGCAATTTTATTCATTTTTTAAATTTTTTTTTTCGGGATTTCCCTTGTATTTCGAAAGATTCCATCGAAGTTTCCTTTGGAATTTCTTTTGGAGCTGTGATCTTTTTCTTCGAAATTTCCTTAGAAATTCGTTTATGAATTTCATTCGGAATTTGCTTTGAATTTTTTTATGGAATTTCCTATGGAGTTTTCGGAAATTCCTTTGGAATTTTCCACGGATTTTTTCTTCGGAATTCCCTTGGGTTTTTTTTCGGAATTTCCTTTGGAATTTTCTACGCAATTTTCGTCAGAATTTCTTCTGAAATTTGCTTAGGAAATTCCGTTGGATTTTTTTTAGTTTCCTTCGGAATTAACTTTGGAATTTCCGTCGAAATTCCCTTAGGAGTATCCTTTAAAATTCCTTTGGCAGTTTTCTTTGGGGCTACTTATCAAATTTTCTTCAGAATTTTCTTAGGAATTCCTTTATTAGTTCCTTCAAAATTCTCTTTGAAATTTCTTTCGGGAATTCGTTTGAAGTTTACTTCCAAATTTGTTATAGAGTTTTCCTCGGAATTTCCTTTGGAATAACCTTTGGAATTTCCTATGGAGATTTCGAAATTTATTTAGAAGTATTGATTTGGAATTTTTTCCTTTGGACTGTTTTCCGTTGAATTTTCGCGAAATTACTTTGGAATTTCCTTCGTATTGTTTTTTCGGAATTTTCCTTTAGAGTATCCTTTAAAATTTCTTTGTATTCTTCGGAACTTCATATCTCATTTACTTCAGAATTTCCTTTGAATTTCTTCATGAATTTTCTTTCAGTAAGTTGCTTCAGGAAGTTATTTTGGGTTTCTTTGGAATTACTTTCGGAATTTCCTTCTTCAGTTCTTCAAAATTTTCTTCGGCGTTTCCTTTGGAATTTCTTCTGGAATTGCCTTCGGAATTTCCTTTGGAATTTTGCTTTCGGAAGTTCCTTTGAAATTTCTTATGGAATTTTCCTTTGCAATTTCTTTTAGAGGCTGGCTTCGGAATTTCATTTGGAATTTCTGCGCAATTTTCGTCCGAGTTTTCTTTGGAATTTGCTTCGGAAACATCCTTTCAAAAATCCATTCGGATTTATTTTTCTGGGAATTTCCTTTTGAATTTGCTTTGGGAATTTCTTTCGGGATTTGCTTTGGAATTTCATTTGGAGCTAACCTTCTGGATTTGATTTGGAATTTTTCTACGTTATTTTCGTCGAAATTTACTTTGCAATTTGCTTCGGAATTTCTTCTAGAGTTTTCTTCGGAATTTTCTTTTGGAGTTTCATGCTAAATTTGAATTCGGAATTTGATTTGGAATTTCTTTTGAAGCTTTTAAATTATTTCGGAATTTTCTCGGAAGTACCTCTATAATTTTCGTTTCCTCTGGAATTTTCTTCGGAATTTTTCTCTGGAATTTCCTTCGGAATTTTCTCTGCAATTTCCTTCGGAATATCCTCTGGAATTACCTTCGGAATTTCCTTTGGAATTTCCTTCGCAATTTCCTTCGCAATTTCCTCTGGAATTTCATTCGGAAATTACTTTGGAATTTCCTTCCGTATTTCCCCTAGAATATTCTTCGAAATTATCTCTGGAATTTCTTTCGGGATTTTCTCTGGAATTTCCTTTAGAATTTTCTCTAGAATTTCTTTCAGAATTTCCTCTGGAATTTCCTTCGGAATTTCCTCTAGAATTTCCTGCGAAATTTCGCTCTGGAATTTCCTGAGAAATTTCGTCTGGAAATTTCCTTCGGAACTTTCTCTGGAATTTCTTTCGGAATTTTCCACTGAAATTTCCTTCGGAATTTCTTCGTAATTCCCTCTGTAATTTCCGTTGGGATTCCTTCAGTATGTTCCTCTAGAATTTCCTTCAGAATTTTCTGTAGAATTTCTTTGGAATTCGCAAAACTAAATTGGAAAGGTCACGAGGCTCAATGCTTGATCTCTGAAGATGAGTGCATCGAAATCACGAAGTAGCAGCGGATTTTGTATGAGGACGAGGACTCCAAACTGGTTCAGCTTAGTGAAGTGTTGCATTCCGAATGAAAATCATCGCCAAAAACTTTTCAAAAGACTTTCTAACAATGAGAGGCTTTCTAGAAAACTCTTTTGTTGTTAACTAAGTTACCTTTACATTTTCGTCGAACATTACGCGAAATATTATGTAGTAGTCCCACCATAATCTTTCGGTCTGTAGATATTAAGGTTGAAATTTTTACAATGATACCATAATTAAGGAAAGTGGACGAGACTTTTTCGAGAAATCATGGTTTCAAACTATACGAAAAATGATGCACCCTAATGGAAAATAAGAGAAACTCCCTAATGAAATATGTTAACAGTATCCTACGATGATGTCGCATATCAAATGGAACTAGAGGCGCATGAATTCAGAGGAATTTAAAGCCTCTCTAAACAAAAATATCACGAATCTAATGAAGGAAATGCCCTACGATGATGAAAGAGGTGATAAAATACTATTGTTTTTAATATCCCATTCAAATTATGATTTTTCGACCGAAAAGCCCACCCGAATGGAAAATAAGTGAACCACCCTAATAAAATACCACATATTAAATGTAGAAAATGGCTTACGATAATGTGAGAGATGTTCCAATACTACCCAGACAACCAAAATGTACGTATAACAAAATCACCTGGAGGCTTTGTATGTGCAAAATTTCACTTATAAGATGTTGCGAAAAGGCCTTCT
>NW_018735652.1:0-15713 GCF_002204515.2 Aedes aegypti | reverse complement strand
TTTTTCTTGGGCTTGCACGGCTTTCCAAAGTCCTTCCAGCTGAAGAAAAGTTTTCGCTGGCGAAACTTCATGACGACCAATTTTTCTCGTCCAGCCAATTCCTCGATTGGTGGAGCTTGAAGATTCCGCCGGAACTTGAAGTGGAGTCGATGCATTTTCAATTGCGACAGGCCCATAACCTGTTAGAGATTGTAGCTTAAGAAGTCTGCGTGGTAGTGGTTAAAAAGGAACTAATTTTATTTTCTGATAATTCTTACAGCTATAGATGTCAAGGCTTGCTGAGATACTTCTTCAACAAACTTTTCTAGTTTTTTCATCGATGAACGACAGATAATAACGACTGCCTCCCAGCGAGTTCTCTTCCATCGGACCGGCTATGTTCGAATGAACAAGCTCCAGAACTTCGCTCGCACGTGATCCCTCGTGATCGAATGGAAGCCGGGTTTGCTTCCCCATTGCACATGGGTCGCAGTTTTGCGGATCCTTCCGCGACAATCTTCATGATTCCCTTATTTGCCGCGTAGATGCTACGTCCGCCGGCCGCATGTGCTCCAGTAGCATTTCATTCTTCGGTGAGGTGCTTCACCGAGCCAGAGTCGAAATACCACTCATCGTCCTCTCCAGCTTCTCGCACAGATAGCACCGTGCAAAAAGCATCTCCTTTCTTGTCCGATTTGTTGCGCTGAGCCGGTTCCTTGGCATTGCAATACCTTGCAATATGCCCAAATTTTTCACACCGACGGCATTGCGGTACCTTACTTGCGTGGTCGTTGCCTTGGTTACCTTACCATGCTTGCTTTTTGAATCGTGTCGCGAAACGAATGCAGGCTCCGTAGTAGGCTCTGCCAAAACGGTCTCCAGTAGAAACTTCGTTTTGATGATGTCACCTGTTATCTGTATTCCAGAATTTTCCAGTCCCATCACCATGGGGCGATACTCCGGCGGTAGACCAGCCAACAGTAACATGCCGATCCATCTGTCGTCCAAGGGAAAGCCAATTCCGATGAGCTGATGCGCTGTCGAAATCATACGGTTCACATAGGCCTCCATCGATCCACAACTGACCAGATACGTCGTGATTAGCTCGCGGAGAAGGAACCACTGGCGGGTCAATCCAGTGTCCTCGAAAGTGTTCGAAAGCTTCCTCCACACTTCGGCCGCAGTTTTTACCTCCTCGACGTGAATGAAATTCACCGGGTCGAGGAACAGAATTATTTTACCTCGTGCGATTCTGTCCTTTCGAGGGTCCACAGCGGGGAGCGTTCCGTCTTCATTAGGCGTTGGTTCCACTGCTTCCCAGAGATCTTCCACTTCCAGATAGGTCTTGACTGCGAACTTCCAGGTCCTCCAGTTTTCTCGACCAACCAACCGCTCGATGTGGGGGTGGCCCTGTGTGTTGAAACTCTGCTGCTGCTGTCGTACCAAAACGTAATCGCCGGATGCGCTGCTTCCTGCATTTGGATTCGCCATTCTTGAAGTGAAAAAAGCTTCAAGTCTTGAATTTTCTTCCGCTTCCACTAGACACGTGTCGACGTCCCATAACCTATTGGGGCAGAGCTAATAAAATACGCGTGTGGTCTAGGTGACGGTCTAACAACTTATATAGTTTTTATTCAAAATCAATCTTAACACTAAAGTCATGGGTTGCTTCGATTGCAAATTTGCCTTCGCTAACAGATTTCCCTTTAGGACATTTTCAAGAAACCAAGCAATAATTTCTCCACTGATTAGGACTAAGATTTCCTCCAGAATTTTTGTTCAGGGTTTCAAAGATTTCAACCAAGAATTTCTCTACCTTTAGAAATTACTTCAGAGAACTAGCAGAAATTCTTTCCAGAAGTCCAGCAGCAATTTTTTGAGTAATTTCCAAATGAAGTTTTCAAAGAATGTTTCCAGAGGAATTGTCAATTACCTTTTCTAATACATTATTCCGTAAATCCCTGAAAAAAAATCCGGAAAGTATTGCTATATCAAATCCTATGATAACTTGTGCAGAAATGGTCGGAATAATGGCTGTAGTATTTGCTGGTGTGAAACCTCGAATGACATTTTGAAGTATCGGCCGTCTTCAGTGTCGTGTACTAGACTCGACTTTCTTTTCTTTTAAATCTTTCAGAACTTTTTTCTGATAAAACTTAATGATGAATCCCTAGCCAAATTCATTAAGGTGAAGATTTATCGAAGCCAAAGTTCAAATTTTCAAGAGCACGGATCTGAAGAACCATACATCCGTTTAAGCTGAAAACATAATCGATTGATCACTAGCTGGTGGTGACCAATCGATTAGGGTTTCAGCTCAAACGAATATTTGATTCTCCAGATCCGTGCTCTTGAAAATTTGAACCTTGGCTTCGCTCGATCTTCACCTTAAGGAATTCCTGGAAGAGCTCTTAATAGCTTTCCTGAAAAAAAAATCAAATGAAGAATTTTAAAGCATTTCTTGATAAACTAAAGATCATGGAAAATCCGTAACGAATTTCTTCCAAAAACGCTGGTTCAAACCCTTGGGGATTTTCGTGGGGGAACTCCTGTAGATATCGTTGAAAAATATGCTAGAGTAACTACTGAAAATACCAGTGTAAAAATCACTGGAGGAAATCCTGAATAAACCTTTGAATATTTTGTAAAGTAATCTCTGTGGAAAATCCTGGTAAAATATTTCGAATCATAATTCACTGCCAGGAGAAGGAAAATACTTGGGTTAATTCTACGAATGGCGTGAGATGAGCGAGGTGACAATTCTCGACTCGAGTGAAGTGACTCTCCATTTGATTTGCACGGCGAGTCACTTCACTCGAGTCGATCCAAAAAAAAATCATTTTTTCTTTCGTTTCACATCAAAAATTTGTTCCTTAATTTTCGGCCCAGGGATGATCTAAATTAAAACTGGAACTAACTTCACGAAAAAATACCTCCTCGGTATTTCTGAAAAAGACAAAAAAAGTGACTTTTGTAGAAATGTTTCGAAATAAGAGACCTCATCGCTCCTCATCGTTAACGTTAAGGTCCCTAAACCTGCGCCACAACGAATCAAAATACGTAACTTACGGCGCATCGATCCGCTTCGGCTACAAGCTGACTTCGTAAGCAGGGATATGACCAACTTCTATCAGTGTGAGGACATCGACGTTAAGACGGAAATACTAACAACGGAACTACGTACGCTCCTCGACAATCATGCACCAGAGAAAACCATAAGGGGCCGTCCATAAATGACGTAGCATTTTTTCACTGATTTTTTACACCCCTCCCCTCGTAGCATTTTGTCACAAATGCTGGTACTCCCCCCTGGAAAATACGTAGCATATCGAGCACCCCCCCCCCTCTATATTTTTTTTATTTGTTTTCCTTAGTGACTGGGTTGAAACAAAAAAATGGAATTGAGAAGTTCAATACAAAGTTTGATATTGATTACTGACTGAAATGAAAGGATTATAATCTATTCTAACAGTTTCATATACAGTAGCGCTTAAAAGTAATTTGAAAAAGTTTTAAATAAACATTTTCCTTGGTTTTGGTTTCCAGTTTCTCAAAGACTAAATTATATTACTATTACTGTTCTTACCATAAAAAACAAGTTTACTATAAAAAATTGTAAACAAATTGATTGGATTGATGAAGCTCGTTACTGTCGAGTTAGGGCCCAATATATTTTATAATATATTGAACAAAAATTTCGTTATATTAGAAGATTGTTTTTTTTTTTAATTATTCTTTGTTAGGAAATAGAGTTCAATGAAGATGATCAAGAAAATATATTAATTTGAAATGAATCATCGTTAATATTATCCAATTTCAAATCATTCTAACAAACAGTGGCCAGATACATAAAAGATTAAACTTGAAATATTTGGAATGTTTAGAAAATTTTAGCGATTATTATACAAATACAATAATCTCTCCTAATATTTCAGTTGATTTTCCTTATCGTTTCCATACTGAATTAATCTTACAAATTACCGAGTTTTTAACAAAATTTAATGATAGGGCAATTTTATTAACACTCGAATCTATTATACTCATTAATATTCAGGCTATTCCATCAAGAGCATTGATATATCAAAACAAATGATGAGTTGATTGGGTGGAAATCTCATGCAACATTGAAGGCACAATTCACGGAATAAATATCTTGCTTTAAATGTTATATTTGCCAAGAAGAGCATACCGTCGGACGGGGCTACTTTTGATTCCGGGGGCTACTTTGGACACTCACCTTTTAAATTTATTTGCAGCATAAATATTATTCTGAGCAAATTTGTGTCTTCAGCACTTTTATTAACCAATGCACGCTCTACCACTAGACATGAATTATTTTTGAAAAAAACATCAACAATAACAGGACAAACAAGAATATATTTCAAAAATGTCCGAATTCATTTTCACAAGCTATAAAACATTGGCTATGCAAACATTGTTTGAATTTTTCCCAAGTCGTGGAAAGTTATTGGGAGCATCACACAACTATCGAATAGTCATGTTTCATAAAAAAAAATGTGATAGTGTTTTGCTAAAAATTGTTGTTTTATTAAAATAATTGATCAAAGGTCTTATTTTTACGACTTTTTTTGGTTATAATATTCTGGGTTGTATATTTTACAACATAAAAAAAATAAAATAATTTTTTGGAAAAGTGAATAGACATAAAACACACATATTTCAGAACGTACCAATGGAAAGTTCACAACATAATCTCTAAAAAAAATATTTTCTGTCATATTTTATAAAAATTTGCTGTACAAAACAATTGCATCCATTTATTTCTAAGATAAACAACTCTTAAGCCAGCTCTAAACTGCTAAAAAGCTAAAAGCATATTACAAAAGCAATCTTTTACTTCTCCACGATCTTGCACAACTTTACTTCAAAGATTGCGTTTATAATGAAATTACTTTTAATTACAGGTATTCATGTGATCCCTCTACATACCGTTCATGTTATATGAAGAAGAATAGAAAAGACGGTTTTTGTACATTAATCATTAATCATCGCAGTACCTAGTAGAAACATTGTTCTTTTATGTCAATTTAAAAATCAAGCATTCGTAACTGATAGTTCCATTTAAAGGGAAGTTGAAAGTTTAAGTTTCATACTGCAAACTGGAAAGTCCGAATAGCATGTTTCGCTGAAATTAATTGTTATGTATGTGTAATTGTTTCAAGCTTTGCCATTTTCTAAATTACGTTTCTCAATGCAAAAACGTTCCATTACATCACAATGGATGATAATCCATATAATCAATTTCAATTTAATGAGGTAAAATCATTTTATTATCAAATTGTGAAAACTTCTGAAAATGTCCAAAGTAGCCCCTTTATTGTCTTGAAGGACACACTTTTTTCGCTATTCAAGCATTTTTGTTATTTCTTGTTGGATTTGCCTCATATTTTGCACATTTGTTACGAACATATACAACTTAAATGTATGTAAGAATCATCAATATCTATCCATAATTCTAAGAATTACAAATCCTCAAAGTTGAAGAATGAGGAAATATTGTCAAAAGAAGCCCCGTTTGACGGTATTTTATTTTCTTGAAGAAATAAAGCCCCAACAGAAAATATGGATAAAACTGACTTTATGTCATGTTAACAAATGGCAAAAAAATGTACTCCAAGTAGTTAGAGCATTAATGTTTTATCAATTCATTAAACTTATTTCGTTTATTTATAAATTTATTAATTTGGACACGAATATAATATAATATTCACATAATTATTTAAAGCTTCAAAACATCTGTTTGATTGCATTTATCGAGAAAATCTGAAGTTTCATAGCTATTTTTTCAATCTTGTCATATGAATGTTTTGAAGCTTAATCATAATGTTATAACCCAAGTTTATAAGTAAAAAAAAAGAAGTGTCATGAAAAATAATTGTATGCAATTTTTCTCAGCGCCTTTCTTTTAACGGACTTGATTCAAAATGCTACGTCCACTAGCTAGGACCCCTCCCTCCCCCTCGTCACACTTCGTCACAAATTTGTGAAGACCCCCCTCCCCCCTAAAAAGCTACGTCATTTATGGACGACCCCTAACCGTCCGTGACAAGCGAACGCCATGGATGACCAACGCAATGGAAGAAGCTGTTAAGACCAGGGATTTGGCTTACTCATTGTATGCTAGAAACCCTAACAGGAAGTAGGGGGATCCACAGTGGAACGACTATCAGCAAAAACGCAGCAGAACTGCTACTCTCATTTCTGCGGCTAAAAAACGATATGGCGAAAAGTATTTCGATCCCAATCTACCCGCACAACAGCTTTGGAACAATCTTCGCCGAGAGGGAGTCCATAACTACAGTCGAAAAGATTGCAGCAATGGTGATTTAGATGTTGACGGGATGAATGAGTTCTTCGCCGAAGGGCATCGCCAACTTGGAAACGACACCGGGCAGCCACAGCATCTCTCGGCGCAAATCAGCAGATACACCACCCAGAACTTTCCAGTTAGGGAAGTTAATGCTCCGTTCGATTTTCAAGCTGTGAGTGTTAACGAAGTTAACAAATATATGCACCAAATAACATCTAACGCAGTTCGTAGTGACGAGATCCCCATATCCTTCATAAAAATGCTTTCGCCTTTTGTGTTGCCATTACTGGTAGACCTTTTCAATAAAATCATCGCCTCCCAAGTGTTTCCCAAGATTTGGAAAAATGCTATCGTGCACCCAATTCCGAAGATCTCTCTTCCAGAGGCACACAAAGACTTCAGACCAATAAGTGTTCTGCCAGCTGTGTCTAAAATTCTGGAAAAAATCTTGCTCGCTCAGATTACTGAGCATCTCAATTCTTCGGAGCCATCAATGCTAGCGACGAATCAGAGCGGCTATCGCAAACGTCACAGTACATCAACCACCCTCGCTAAGGTTTCTCACGACGTATTGGTCGGGCTGGATGGAAGGCAGTGCACAGTAATGGTTTTGGTTGATTTTTCACTAGCCTTCAATTCAGTACTTCATCCTCTGCTACACAGCAAGCTTCGCAACGAATTCAGTTTTTCGACAACTGCTTGCAACTTGGTGCAATCATTCCTCGGCCAGAGGAGCCAAGTGGTCAAAATGGGACACAATGTTTCCAGCGCACGAACTCTCCTGGATGGCACCCCACAAGGATCGTGTCTCAGCTCCCTGCTCTTCAGCTTATATGTGAACAGCCTACCTTCGGTCTTGATGTGCCACTACCAACTCTACGCGGATGATCTGCAAATATACACCACTGGTCCAACGGAGGATCTCCATCTACTAATTCAAGCAATCAACAGAGACCTTCTTGCGATTGAACGATGGGCAGCTGGAAACGGCCTACACCCCAATCCCAAAAAGACGCAAGCGATAATATTTAGCAGAGAAGAACTTCCATCTAACGCTGATATCATTTTCTGTGGTGAAGCAATTCAATTATCAGAAGTGGTAACAAACCTAGGCTTGCAATTGGACAGCAAATTCAATTGGTCACAACAGGTAAACGCAATCACGTCTAAAGTATTCAACTCAGTAAGAGTCATGAAACGTTTCTCACCTGTGTTACCTGTGCCCACGCGAAGAAAATTGATCCAAGCGGTTGTGATGCCGATCCTCACCTACGGTGATGTAGTATTCTACCCTGGACTTACGAACCTGCAAAAACAACAACTTCATCGATGTTTCAAAGCTGCAATTCGCTTCGTCTATGGTCTACGGCGCAGGGACTCGACGCAAGCCGTCAGAAAAACAATCACTGGTTGCAATCTTCAACAATACTATCACCTACGAGTATGCTGCTTTATGAGACTAGGATACCATGGACAGCTGCCTGAGTATCTACAACAGCATATGCAACGAGGACAAATGGAACGAGCTAGAACCTTCGTAACTCCACGGTATTCTTCGATCGCTAGAAAGAGTATACTTGTGAGTGGCATCTCCCAGTGGAATAATCTCCCCTTTGCACTTCGAACGATGCCATCAGCAACAAGCTTCAAGGAAGCTTTGAAGCAGCGTACGCATAGTAATTAAGGAAGCAAACACTTTATTTTTATTATTATGTTGAAAACTTTGTTATCCAATGTAATTTAATCTTAAAAATGTTTTTCCTTGACATGAGCAAACGTTTGTATAAACAGCAAGTTATCGTACACAATAGCTAACAATAAATACAAAATACAAATACAAATACTTTTTAGTGACTTGCTTCAATAATGTGACCAAGTCACTCAAAAGTGACTCGCTACCAGCCTTGTAGTTCTCGGTAGGAAATCTGAAAAATCGAAAGTTTGTTGATTCAGGCCTGCGAATCGGGAAGCATGGCCACCCTGAATACCGTGCTATTTGACATTATACTAAACGCCCTGTAAATCAAATGCTGTTTTCGGACACCAACCCCATCTCTCAAGCAACGGTGATTATCGACAGACCTACGATTTATTTTACACATCACTGTTCCGAGGTTGTACTATTATAACGAAATTCCAATTGAACCAAGCACCATTCTCCGGGCAGGTTCAAACCCAACTGTCCTCCACGTCTGGAACCGACGAACGGTCCCACTCTAGCTCATCATCTTGACGTCCTTGCGCTTGGCCATGTCCTCGTAGCTGGAGTGGACGTAGAACTCCTGGAAGGACGGATCCACGAACTGGTCTTTGGGCAGGGTCTTGAAGACGGGCTCACCGTACCAGGTTCCCACCTGCCAGCCCTTGACGTCCTTCATCAGGTCCGCTTCCTCGTCGCGGTTTCGCTTCAGCTGCTTCAGATATTCACGGTCCCTTTCGGCCAGCAGCAGGGCGTAGATTACGTTCCGGGCCGAGCGCATCTCGACGTCGTTGCGCTGGTTCTCCTTGCAGTTCAGATAGTACATGGACAATCCGGCGGTGGTGAAACCCGCGTAGGCCGCAATCATTTGCCATCCTGTGGTCCGCAAAAGAAAGATTCCCCAGATCAGAACAATCAAAACAATCGGTGACATAACCGAACAGAAGAAAATCACTCACCTTTGAAGTACTTTTTCGCTGGAATCCTGGCAAAGGGAATATTCTGATAGCCACCCTTTGGTGGCATATCCTGCAGCTTAGCCGGAGAAGCACTCATTTCGAATCTGGAAGTTTTGGAAGCGAATTAAAATCACAAAATTTATAAGGAATCCGCGAAGGAAAACCTCGATCGAATTCACCCCCTGATGGCAATGCGAATTCCGAGCGAATGACAGTTCGGTCGGTGGAAAGGGTGGAAAGGGAAAAAGAAATCAAAACCGCGAATCGGTGCACGAGTCGAATCGAACCGGTAGGAAAATGTTGCGCAACATGAGGTACACACTGAGCCAAAAGCTGTGTGCGTTTGAAATAAAAATATTAATTTATCACACGGGAAAAACATATGTTGTAAAATTTAATATTTTATGCGTGGTATTATTCACACAGTTGAAAATCGGAATTTTTGACACGCAAAAAACAGATATTCTTTAAATCCATGCGTCGGAGCTACGTCGGGCAAAGTGCGCTGTGTAGTACACCAGATCCACTGTTCAGCGCACCATGCCCGACGTTAAATTCGACGTATAGATTTGGAGAAAAATCGGTTTTCGCGTGTCGATGGACCTGAAACGTAATAAAGATCCAAACGCAATGATAGCGGAACGGCAACGGAAAGCGGAACCGGTTCGCCAGCATGAACTATACCATGCTTGTCGACATAGTATTGGATCACTTTCATTCGGTTACAGCTCAATCGAATTGGTGTGATTCATGCTGGCGAGCCAATTCAATCTTTATGTTGCGACAGATCCTCCAAAAGTGTCGCGAATATCAAGTAGAGATGGTCGGGTCTCGGGTTTTCAAACCCGAAACCCGGCCCGAACCCGAACCCGACGGGTTCGGGTCGGGTTCGGGTTTGAAAATTTAATTTGTTTCGGGTTTGGGTTCGGGTCGGGTACGGATACAAAATTACAAAATTATCGGGTACGGATCGGGTTCGGGCTTGAAAAAAATCGGGTTTAGTCGGGTTTGGGTCGGGTTTGGTGAGAATTGGGAACAGAGTAAAAACCTGGAAGCTTCCCTATGCATATAAAACGATGAATTTATCATCTTCTCAAACTCGGGTTTTTGATAGAGAGTAAAAGCGTCTGAACAGGTATACAGTCTAGCAACGAATGATTTATTTGCTCAATTATAATGCAACGCTTACTACGCGAACATCCCCCTTAAACGGGTATTTGTACAACACCCAATAACTTTCGGTGTTGTAGCTTTGGTCCAGATAACGCCTTTGTGAGGATGTCTGCCGCTTGAAGATTGGATGCCACATGTTCCAGCTTGATCGATTTCGCCTCTACTTGCTCACGAACGAAATGATGCCTCACATCGATGTGTTTCGTCCTTGCTGAATAGCCCATTTCCTTTTCAGCCAGACAGATTTGAACTATTATTGTCGCATTTGGTGACCAGAGACTCGTTGATGTCGTATAGCTCACGGATGAATCTTCTCTGATGTCTGGTCTCGTGCACTGTGCGATGAACTGAAGTCCTTCAATCAGCTCACGGAATGGAATAGCCTTCATCTTTTCTCTTTCTCCCTCATTTCGTGGGCTCATCGTTTTCAATAGTCGCTGATTTGCGTCCAGCGGTGTTGATACAGGATTACAGTCGCTCAGATTGTATTTTTCTAACAACTCATCTATGTACCGTTCCATTTAGTAGACGAGAAGATCCAGTTGCGCGACCAGCACAAGGAGATGTCGAACTGTAGCGTAGCGGACAACAGGAGAATATGTTTCAGTGTAATCCACTCCTTTCACTTGCGAGAATCCTTTGATTACAAGTCTTGTCTTGTAACGCTCGATAGAACCATCCGTAGCGTGTTTGATCTTGAAGACCCACTTATTCTTCAACGCTTTCCGTCCCTTTGGAAGATCCACAAGACACCATTTTCCGTTAGATCGCAATCAAAGACAAATTAAAGATCTCGATGTCCCTTGCAGTTGCCCAAAATTTTATGGCTCGTAAGGTAATCTAGAATGCCGTGAAAAGTGTACTGCGATCTGCAGTACTAGAAGTGGTACACAATCTGTGCCCGAGTGTGACGGACCTGTCGCAATGCTTCGTACTTTGACGGGAGCGCAGTGCTGGTCCATCTCCCGAACTGCGGACCACGTCCTACTTGGCTGTGTTGATTCTGTGGATTTGCAAATTTCTGATGCAGGACCTGTATGTTACCTTAAGGCCCAACGCAATGATAGCGGAACGGCAACGGAATGCGGAACCAGTTCGCCAGCATGAATCACAACATCTCGACTAAGCTGACAGCCGAATGAAATCGGATCAACACTGAGTGGACAAGCTGATAATAGTTCATGCTGGCGAACCGGTTCCGCATTCCGTTGCCGTTCCGCTATCATTGCGTTTGGGCCTTTAAAAAATCAGCATACTTGCCTGGAAATCTGCGCTCCCTCTCATTGCGCCTCATCGGTAGAATTCTGAGTAAATTGCGAGGGGAGCGCAAGCGATTGCTGCGGATCCAGTGGCTCTTCTAGCGCACAATCGCCGTTGAATTTTCGCTATCCCTATTTGCGCTGTCGGAATCCTCGCTCGAGTTGACGACCAGTGTTGATCGTCGATCACATTCAGCCGGCGCTCGCCATCTACGATCTCTTGCTGATGAACTTCCGTAACAACCATCGGTTCGATAGTCAAATCCGCATTGTCCGTCTCCGGTAACTCCTGTACCGGTCGCGTCGTCCAGTATCACAACGTCTCGACTTTCCAAAAACTTGATTTTTCTTCATGTCGTACATACGATAGGCCTTGGAACACACCGAGTAGCCGATCAAAATGCACGGAACGACTTGGGGTCCCACTTCACACGCTTGACTTTTGGAACGTACGCCATTACTCTTGCTCTGAAGACTCGTAATTTCGATATATCCCTTTCCTTCCCGTAAACTTCTCGAATGGGTGACTAAGATGCCCTTCGTTGGCGATGGTTGATTAGATATACCGCTGTCGATGCCGCTTCTGCCCAAAATCGCTTGTCCAACTTACTGTCGAACAACAAACATCTTGCTCGCTCCTGAATCGTCCGGTTCATGCGTTTCAGCCAACCCGTTTTGCTCCGGATTGTGAGGCACTGTTGTCTCGTGACGGATTCCGTGTGTCTTGAGAAATCCTCGAAATGCTTACCAACATATTCTCACCACTGTCAGTGCGCAGGCACTTCAACTTCTTTCCGGTCTGGGTTTCGGAATAAAGCCTGATTTGCTGCTGAACAGGAATCGCTAAGAAATTTCTCGCCGATTTCTTGAAGAAATTTTCTACAGCGACTCCCGTTTGAAATGACATCTCTTTTCAACTGCGTACTGCCGATTAGAAAAAGCGCTTCCTTTGATCGATTCCCTTGCAGGAATTTTCCATGCATCAAGATAGGCCAGAAATTACTTGTCAGCAGCGAATCAAGCTTAAGCCTTGAACTCCAAAAACGCTTTAAACACATCTTTCGTCGATTTCAGGAAATAGACGAACGTCATCTTGCTCGCATCATCGATGAAGTGACAAAATACTTGTTCCAACGATGGATAGTGTACAGTGCTTTGTGAAGATATCGGGTGCATTATCGGACCCCGTTTGAAACACGCAAAGTCGTCGAAAGGCCGATGGTCTTTCCTGCCTCCCTGTTCAATATGTTCTAGAAGGTGTTATGAAACGGACGGGCTTCAACATGCGGACGATCTTCAATCAATCCAGCCAGTTCATGGTTTCGCTGACGACATTGTCGGAAGAACGTTCTACGTGGTTTCTGAACAGTATACCAGGCTGAAACGTGAAGCAGACCGGGTTGGATTGAAGGTAAATACGTCGAAAACGAAATATCTGCTGGGTGGAGGAACCGAGCGCGATAGAGCTCTCATTGGCAGAATCGTGATGATCGACGGGGATGAGTTCGATGTGGTGGACGAATTTGTCTACCTCGGATCATTGATATCGTCGGATAACAACTGCAGCAGGGAAATTCGAAGCATATACTGCCGTGAATCGCAAGTCAGTCCCATCTGCATTCCTTCAAATTGAGTTGAGTTCAGTTGTTCAACATATTTTTCCAATGCTCTTTCAGCTGCCCTTTATGAGATAATAAGACTTGTTCGGGAAAAAATAGAAAAAACAGCAAGTCAAATTGTCCATAATGGAAAGTGATCGCATATCAGTCCCACTACTGATTTCACAAAAAAAAAAAACACAAAATTAATCGTGTTTTAATCATCTTTCTATTTTTCTCAGAAAGATATCATAGTAAAAAGCAAATCGTGGAAGTTTCATTAAGATTTGAACATGTTCCAATTATCTGGAGTTTTTTGAATATCCGCATGGAAAACGAATTTGGAAACTTCACACCCCATCTTCTCAATTCTTTTTACAGATGGGACTGACTTGCTATTCACGGCAGTATAATTGCCGGAAGTTCGTGCTAATACGGGACTCCACAAGACGCTGATAAGACCGGTAGTCTTCTACGGGCATGAGACGTGGACAATGCTCGAAGAGGACTGCAAGCGCTAGGAGTTTTAGAACGACGTGTGCTTAGGACGATCTTTGGCGGAGTATGTGAGAATGGCGTATAGAGGAGAAGAATGAACCACGAGCTTGCGCAACTCTACGGTGAACCCAATATCCAGATAGTCGCAAAAGCTGGAAGGGTACGATGGGCGGGGACACGTTGTGAGAATTGCCGGTTAACAATCCCGCAAAAATGGTGTTCACCTCAATCCGGCCGGTACAAGACGAAGGGGAGCGCAACGAGCTAGGTGGTTTGACCAAGTGGAGCAGGATCTGGAGCGATCGAGAAACTGGAGGTTAGCAGCCATGGACCGAGTTAGTTGGCGTAACATTGTGGCGCAGTCATGTCTTGAAGGGACGTAGCGCCATCAAAAGGAAAGGAACCATTTTTACTTACACCTTTAAGAAAATGATGACCGAGCGCAGAATCGATAACTCATTATTCGAAATAATTCTCGCGTAACTTTTCAAAACGACCTAACTACAATTCACACATTTCGAGAAATCGAGCTTGAAGGTTGTGAAATTATTTTTAACTGTATCAAACTGAAACATTTTTTCCCCACTGTGTTGCCTTTAGAGGGAAGCAGTGTGATAGAGTTCAACGTAAGAATTGACATTTTGACAATTTATTTGGAATTACGCTGAAATCTATAAAAACATCAGATAGGACGTTTTGACCAACAATATGTACATAGGATGAATCCATAGGCCGTTTTGTTTCAACATAGGTACATTGGACATTCACTTTGGTCATATTGTTTCAGTTATTGTAACATCGGACATTTTGATTTGTGCACACAGAAGTTGTTTTATTGCATTTCGTTACCACGTGCGCATTCATTCATGTCAGAGTGCTTATTTTGTTGCGGTGTAATAATCGCATACATCAGCTTTTCTTTGTTTTGATTCATTCAATGCCACGGCGTCGCTATTTCCCCTCTATCTATATATCCTATGTTAGCAACAAAAGGAGGGGAAACGTGGAGCTGTATATAGGACTTTGCGACTTGCTCACACATAGTTGCAGAGCGATCAATCAAGCGTATGTATTTGTTAGGCGTTGGCTCCTTTCTCAAGTTCCTACAAACAGATGGACGCGTCGTCATCTCATCATTCCCCACCGCAATTTCTTGTTTCCACCGACGGCTGGTGCTGATTGCAACACAGCCGTCACCACCACCACGTCATGCATGGGAGATCCACACATGATCATGTGGGCGAAACCGTCATAAGAACGGGGGGAAAATTGAGGGAGAATCAGTGAGAGAGCAAAATGCCCTACATACAGCTTAAAGTTTCCCCTCCTTCTGTTGTTACATAGGACATGTTCGAAAAGTAATTGTTGATAATGCCCGGTGCGTCCAGAATCCGCTCCCTTGCATTCGGAATGAAGCGGGAACCGCTCTTCGTGGACATGGGTATTTTCACAGAGCAGACAACTTTGAGTGAGTGCATGTGTCATTCCGTAGCTCACTTTGCCTTTGTCTGGTATGACCAAATTCGCTTGTTGCCGATATCACTTACCTTAATCACTTCCAATAAAATCTTGATACGCTCGAAATTCTTGGGGCGTTTCGTTCCGTTCTGCTGCGTGTCCTTCCTCCCCGCTTCCGCCCCCTGGCTTCCTCGTATCAACATATAGTGAAATCCGTAGTCGGTCGGTTGGGAATGAATCTGTCCCGCCGGAAGCTTGCTTCTGGCTGAGCGTTTTCGATTAACTTCCTACCTATCCACCTCCAGGTTTCTCACTCGGGGTCTTCCCGCACAAGCGTCTCGGCGGAATCGTTTGCTGCACTCGAACGAAACCGACAGCTTCTGTTCATTGTGCTGGCGTTGAAAGTCGATGATGCTGCCGATAGATCCATATTTTTCTGCCCACGAGGAGCAGGTCCTTTCGTCAGTTTGCCGTTCTGTTCTTTTTAATTATATGTTCAGCTTATTGAGATAACTTATTCAGACATTTTTCACAACGCAAAACAGGAGGCCACCTTCAACAGACGATTTTTTTTTCGCACTGACGTTCGATCGCAACTTGTTTGTACTCTCTTCACTCCGCGTCGACTGCTGCTGCTGAGAGCAGAGCAGCACCACCCGCCTTCTAGTAGGGAACTCTTCATACATACGAATCACAGAGTGAATCACGTCTTCAAACTGGGGAAAAGCGAGGAGGAATCAGCGAGAGCAAAAAGTTCCT